>NW_020175053.1:6522864-6550364 GCF_003031525.2 Neophocaena asiaeorientalis asiaeorientalis
GGGGAGTGAAAGAGGTGAAGGACAGGCTTGCTGGGGGCAGTTTTATACTTTAGTAAGATGCACCGTCTGAAAATGGTGGGGAAGAGGTTGCCGGGACAGACTGGACGCGCCAGCTGGCAGAAGCCGCTGTGAGGTGCGTCCTGCTCCCAGGAGGTGCTCACTGGGTGCAGGTTTGTCTTGCTCTTGAGCGTTGACACCCTGACCCACTCTAGCTGTTGACAGAAGAAACGTGCCTTCGTTCTGTGTTAACTGCAGCATCTCTTCCCTCCTTCCAGTTCTCCTTCAACATGTTTGACCACCCGATTCCCCGGGTCTTCCAGAACCGCTTCTCCACGCAGTACCGCTGCTTCTCCGTGTCCATGCTCGCGGGGCCTAATGACAGGTCAGATGTGGAGAAAGGAGGGAAGAGTATGTGCTGTTTTTATTTTGAATCGTAACCTTTCCTGCCCTAGGCCTGCAGTGCTCATAGTCCTTGGCAGCTCTCATTTTGCATGTGTGACGGAGGCTAGTTACCGTCAAGATGTTGTCAAGGTGTCCTGGCTAAGGGGTGCGGGGAGGGGTCCTAATTATGATTAGATTTATGGCTGATAGCCATTTGGTTTCACCAAATAAATTATAGCTAGTAAAACTTGTTGTGAACAATCATGAAATTCTGGCTGCCTCACAGGTATTGTTTAATACTTTCATTAAGCTATAACAGGAAGTGCATTTTGACTTTTGTTCTATTGTTTTAAATTTTCATTTCTTAATATCTCCTAAATGTTCTTTCCACAGTAATTATGCCACCCTCAGCCCTCGACCAACTCAGTAAGTACTTTCTACCTGACTTGAGAACGGAGGTGATGTGAACGTGGGCACTGGGACCAGGCACAGACCCCTCGCCGCCCAGGCAGAGGCATCTTTCGGCGAGGCTGGTTGGGAATTGTCCCTGGAGGGTGCTAGCTGGGCTGGGAGGCCAGGGCCAGTGGGTGCTCGGCTCTGGGTCCACTCCTCTGGCACCCCCACCCCACCCCGGGTCCTATTAGGACTAAAGGAATGTGTGAGCACTGGTGCTCTTCACGCTGATGGGGCAGCCGATGTCCTTGGCTGGACGCACTAAATTTTCCCCTAAAGGATGGTGGCGGCCCCCAAGAGGACGCCACGCGCAGGTCTTTCATTTCCCCAAGCCTCTTGCCTCAGCTCCAGCCACAGTTCTAACCCCTCTTCCCCAGGAGCTGCTCCCCTTGCCCCGTCCCTCCTCTTACCAGGAGCAAGAAAGGGCCAGGGTTGGGAGATTGGCCATGTTTTTCCCCCTTTCCCCGACTCCCCACTCCCATGGGAGCAGCTCGGAGACCTCACACCCCTGGCCCCACTCCACCCGGACTAGGATGCCCCGACCATGGGCACAGTCATTGCCTTTTGAGACTTGGGGGTCTTTTTGGTGTGGGTTCTGAGGCAGGAGATGTGGTGGCTTCTGGGCCGGGAGGGTCCACGCTCTGTGTCGGGTGCACATTGGGCAGCTCGGTAAGGGCCCGGTGCCAGCTCTGGTGTGGCTCCAGCTTGGGCTCTGCACCTTGCCCAGCCTGACTCCAGGCTAGTGACTGGGCCTTTCTGGACCTTGGTGTCCTCACCTTTAAATGGGGGCATGACGCCATCTGTGGGGACTGCTCTGCGGCAGGAGTGCCTCCTGGATGGTACCTGTGGTGTGTGTGTAAACAGCCAGGGCCCTGTGGCACCAGGCAGGGGCAGGAGGTGGCCCTTAGCCAGCAGGGCCTAACTGACGGCAGCAGTGGCTGTGCAGAGGGAGGCCTTTAGCTCTGCCAGAGTGTGGGTAGAGCGGGGGGCACAGCCCTCAGGCAGGCCCCTGTCGTCCCCTCTGTCGTCCCAGAGCGGGGAACAGGGCCCTGAGAGTCTGCCTCATGGGTGGAGCTGACCCAGGACTAAGACCAGGTGTGTTGGCATGTGGGTATGAGAGGAGACTGGGGGATTGGGACAGTGGAGCTTAGTTCAGTGCTGTGCAGACCTCGTAAGTCATGGAAGGAGCTGTTCAGATGAGATCTCACGGGGAGTCTTGGTTTGTAAAAAGGGTCGCTGCTCAGGGCAGAGGAGGTGAGGGTGTGTGGAAGACTGGGACTCCCCAAGGCACTTCTCTAAATCAAAAAAATGCAGTTTGAAAACTACTGGACTGAGGAACATGGGGGTCTCTTCCAATGGCAAGAATCTCGGACCCTTGGTTGGAGCCTGATCAATCCATTCACCCTGACCCACCTCAGTCCACTCCACGGCTCCACAGCCGGGAGGTGCCCTGGTGACGGAGGGCCTGGCGTCCAGGCCCTTGGCCACCACTGCCAGTATCCCAGTCACCCTTGGTGATGGGGGGATAGCCTCCCACCCAGACTCATTATCCAATTTGCTTCTCCAAATTTTTCGGGAGATCCCAAATGGAGTCTACCGTACCTCCTGCCACTGAGTCAACTTTTGTTGCCACGTTTGCCTAAATCTACAGGCTAAAGTTGGTCTCAGTGGTCAAGCCCCAGACCTGGGCCAGCGGCCTAGGTTGGCCCCCAGCATGGCCATTCTTGGGCTGTGTGACCCTGGGGCACGTTGCCAGACCTGTGTGCCTTAGTCCCCCATAGATAAAGGGGCGAGGACAGTACCCACCTCACTGTCCCGTGAAGGCTGAGCAAGGGCCTGGCACAAGGCAACACGGTCCTGTCGGTCTGTCCCGGACCGCTCCCCCAGATTACTGACTCTCCTGGGTCCTCCTGCCTTGCAGTGCCAGCCCCTCCTTTCTGCACCCCCTGCACTCCTGAGTCAGCAGGCCTCCAACCCCACACATGGCCCCCACCTCAGGACCCCTGGCGGGAGGGGACACACTGGGTCCCTGCTGCAAGCCCACACTGCTGACCGGTCCTGCCCTCCTGCTCCCCCCCAACTGCTCGCACACCCGGTCCCTGTGCCCAGTCTCGCCTGGTTGCCAGCAGTTCCTGAACCAGCCTGGCTCCCCTCCCTCTATGCCTTTGCTTGGGCTGCTTTCTCTGCCTGGACTTCCTCCCCTGGAGGACATCCCCCAGCATCTATCCTGGCTGCGCTGCCTCCGGCCCCACCCTTCCCCAGCACGAGCATCTGGGCATGCTCTGGTCTTCTAACTGGAAACCTCTGAAGGAGGGATTTTGCTCAGCACCTGGTTGGCACTTAAACTGTTCATGAATAAACGAACACGTCACTTTTTAAAAGTGGGATTTCCCACATTCAAAAGTACAAGCTGGTGCTGTGTTCCTGACTCAGCAAATATTCCTGAGGTCTGGCAGGAGTGCGGGGTCTGCTGGGTGGTTAGACACCCAGGGACTCAGTACCACGTAGGTCCCAGTGCCTGCTTGGGGAGGGAGGCACTTCCCCGGGGAGGGTCTGGGGACAGGGTTTCTCTCCCTGCAAGAAGCCGAGCCTCATGCCTTGCTCTTCTTTTCAGGCCGACTTAACATCACCTACCCCATGCTGTTCAAACTGACCAACAAGAACTCGGACCGCATGACGCACTGTGGCGTGCTGGAGTTTGTGGCTGACGAGGGCATCTGCTACCTCCCGCACTGGGTGAGTGGCCCCTGGCTGCCACGTGGGGTGGCAGGGACACCCTCCGCCTGTGCACAATCTTGCCCCCGCAGCAGAGGGACGCGCCTCGCCGCAAACATCACGTGCAGCTTGGACACGGTGCGCCCGGAGCTGGGGATGGCTGCTCACCTGGTGGCCTGGAACCCACAGCCATGCTGTTTTTAACTGCCATTTTCTGTGTCAGGCTTTCTTTAAAACCATGGAGCAGGAGTATTTTTCATGTGGTCTTGATTACAGAGTTTTAGATTTTTACAAGTTTTCTCACCCCTTTAGTAGTTTGTCTTCCCAGTTCTGTTACTGTGTGTGTGTGTGTGTGTGTGTGTGTGTGTGTGTGCGCGCGTGCGCGCGCGTGCATGTAGACACTTGTCTGTACCTGAGTCTGTCTAAAGCACTCAGCCTCATTGCCATGGGAATGAAGGCTCTCTGCACTTAGGCTAGTCCGATGCCATCCATGCCCAGAGGCAGGCGTGCCTGCACTGTAGAGTGGGGCCTGCAGCAGCCGGAAGTCTGGGGGGGCCTGGGCCCCACCACCCCCAGTGTGAGGGCTCCACGGCTGCCCTGCTCCATCCTGGGCCTGGGCGTGTCCCTTTGACCTTAAGCACTGTCTTCTGTGACAGCTGGCCACAGTCAGTGTTGTAAGTGCTTCGAAGGTGCCTGAGGGCCCTTGTCTTTATACGGTCTTATGCGGAAACCCAGTGTTCTAGACCGTGTAGGGAGGAGGGTCTCCAGGCAAAGGCTGGCCTGGCTCTTTCCTTCCCTCCCCCCTCAGCCCAGCCCCCACTCTCCCAGCTCTGGCACGCTCAGCATTGGGAAACCTACAGAGGGGACTTTGTGTCCTTCTCTTCATACTCATTTATGTCGGGGTGCTCAGAGACCCCTCAGTCTGCGGGCAGAGTTGGGAACGCACCCCAAAGCCTCCCTGCCGCTAGGGAGATGCTCTGAAGAGCGTCCCATCTCTCCTGCACAGCCAAGGGTCCCCGCCGCAGCAATGGCTAACCTTCTAAAGGAGTGGCCTTAACTCATATTTTGAGATTAAATATGAATAGAAGTTTGAAGGTTCCTCCTCTCCTGCAGTGGTGACCTTGCCCTTGCCCATTTCCCCTGGGCCGTTGCCCCTCCTGAGCCTGGGTCCTTCCTGAGTGCTAAGCCCAGCTGGTGTCCTGTGCTGCTTCCTTGACCACAGGGGAGCTCTTAGTCACTCCTCAAAGCCCAGACCCAACCCGGTTCCCTGCTCACGTGCCCGCACCTCGCGTCACAGGCACCAGGCCTTGTCCCATTATCTGTGGAGCACCATGGGTGGCTGAAGTGTTGGGCAGTGTAAGCTTCCCCAGGCCCCTCTGTGGCCCGTCCTTAGTGAAAGAGAAGGGGGTACACTGGGGGACACTGTTCCTGTAAGGCTTTTCCTCCAACCTGCAGATTTGGAGTTTGGCTGGACCCGTGTCCAGGCTCTCAGACCACTTTGGGCCAGAAAGCTAATTGGATCCTTTTGCCTGGAAACATCCCATCCCCGGGGAAGCCTCTCTAGGTAGCATGGAGCTGCCTGCCATCCTCTTCCTGGGCTGGCCTTGCAGCTCTTGCCAGGAGCAGGTGCTGCCTGGGATTTCCCAGTTGCTGCTGCAGAGCCGGCTCGAGGGTCTCCCGACCCCAGTGAGTGTTTGAGCAGGTGCTTTCTTTCTGTCAGCTGAGTGGCAGGCTCCATCCCACCCAGAACTCCAGGCAGCCCTGGTGGATGGGCAGGGAGCAGACGCTGGTGGACGGACGAGGTCAGCTATGACCTGAAAGCCGTGGAACCTGGGTGGGTGCGTGGAGCTCCCCACGTGGCTCTTGCTAGCTGTGTACGTTTGAAGCTTTTTTAAAGAAGGTTTGAAATAAGGAAAGCAAAAAAACATTCCAGGATGCGCAGGGGTGCTCATTTCTCGGATCCCGAGCTTCAGGTCCTTGCTAGGTCCTGGCTCCCTGTGCCCCAGGACCTCGGGCCCATGTTTGTCTCTCTGTCTCATTTCTCATCCGACCTCTACCTGGTAGGGTGGCTCCACAGATGCCCAAGGCCTAGGCTGGAGCAGACACCCAAGGCCTAGGCTGTGGGCTGTCCCTGGCAAGGCCAGCCTGCCTGGGGCTGTCATCCTCCCACCTCCAGTGTAGCCCAGCTGGCCCTGGGACCTTGGGAGTCAGGTGAAGTTGCGGGAGTGGGGGTGGGGGGAGGTGTCCCTGTGGAAATGCTCCAGCCCTGGGAGGCCTAAAGCTGGTGGATGAGCCTGTACCTGGCACCCTTCCAGCAAGTGGTTTCTTCAGGCGTTCCCACTGTGGTGGCCCCGGCCGCACCCCTACTGCCTCCTGTCTTCTTCCCCTTCCAGATGATGCAGAACCTGCTGCTGGAGGAGGGGGGCCTGGTTCAGGTAGAGAGCGTCAACCTGCAGGTAGCCACATACTCCAAGTTCCAGCCCCAGAGCCCCGACTTCCTGGACATCACCAACCCCAAGGCTGTGTATCCTTCTGAAGTGGAATGTGTTCCTCTGAGCTGGGGAGGGCTGTGCCAGCTGGTGGCGGGCGACAGTGAGCCCTTGGTTGGGTCTGTGCCTGCTTTGGGGACCACACACTTGTCGTGATTGACATTGTGACATGAGAACAATGGCGTGGGGCCAGCCCGTCTACATGGCTCAGGGGCCTCATGAGCATGCTGAGCTCTCTCTGGACGCTTCCTGGAGGGCAGGTGGAGCCCTTCCTCTGGGTGGCCGATGACGCTGGCAAAAAGCCCAGTGTGTTCTGGTCGGAGGGCAGCTCGTCTGTTTCTCAGCTCCCCTGTGCTCAGGCATGGGGAGCCCTGTCTTAGTACGTTTTCTGTCTCTCAGCAGAGGAAAGCAAAGGCATCAGGTCTTAGTGATTTTTTGTCTGTTCTCTGAATGTAAGCCACCCGTGTGTGTGGTCACTCAACCTATTTATTATTAAAAAGGCATGCTTGTAAAAAACTCAGTTGAACAACACAGATTGTTTTTAATAAAAAAAAGCTACTTCCACCCTCCCCACCTGCACCCTGTCCCCAGCCAGAGCCAGGAACATGCTGCTGCTGCTAGCCATGTCCCAGATGCCACTTGACTGTGTGGAGGCCTCCGCTGGCCGTGTCTGTGGACGGGCATGTCGAGCCCCCTGTGTTGGGCATACAGGGTACTGGGCGCTCTGCTCACAGCAGGTGTGGACAGTGCCCATGCCCGGGACTGGGGCCTGCCGGCCTCTGCACTGCAGCCCCTTGTATGTTCTCCGGTATGGAGTCCTTTTGCTTGTGCTGGAGCACACACATACCAGGTTGCTTTCAGAGACAGTGTCTCTTGGCACAGTTACTCGTGACTGCAGAGAAAGGGTGCCCCTTCCATGGGACGCAGTGCGCCAGGCTCTGCTCAGGGTCTGAGTCCAGGCAGTGCAGAGCTGGCTCCGCCCTCGGGCCCTGGGGGCCACGTCCAGCAGCTCAGGGTCACCAGGAGTCGTCGAGGGAAGGGCACCCCTGCAGCTGGCATTGCACACAGGGGGGCAAAGAGGGCGTGTACCCCAGACTCTTCACGAAGCTGCCAGCAGCCTGGGAGGCCCTTTGACAAAGAGAAGTGAATGTAGACACGGGCTCCTCTGCCCTCAGCCTCTCACCCAGGTGTGCTGCGTCTCAGTGGCACATCTGGAGCCATGTTTTGTGTTTGACCTTTGTATTTAAAACAATTCTGTAAATTGACGAGGATGACATGATTAAAATATTCCATTTGATTGGGCATTATTCCCTTGTCTGGGCATTTGGGTTACTCAGTTTTTAAGAATTTATTATTATTTACTATTATAAAAAGGGCTTACAGGCTACTTTTTCTTTAAAATTTTTATTATTAAATATTTTTATTTGAAACATACCACTAAATATGGGTTATCACCCAGAAGATAGAAACAAAAAAAAGTGTAAATGAAAACATCTTTGCTTTGGGGGACTTTTGAGGGGACTTATCTGTTTTTCAATTTTTTTTCCCCCTGTGCTCCCATAGGATTTTTAAAATCAATTTGTTGAGGTGTAATTTACATGCAGTAAAACGTACACTTGAGCGAGTTTGACAGATGCATCCCCTGTGTATTCAGAGCTTGGCCGTCCTCCCAGAAGGGCCTTTGTGCCCCTTTATGCCCATCCTCAGCCAACCCTCAGCCCCAACAGCCTCGGCTGCCTCCCACCTCAGAAATCTGCCTTTCTCGGGGTTTGGCGGGGGTCTCACTGCTCTGTGGCTGGTTCTTCCCCAGAGTGAGGTTCACCCCATTACCGTGTGTTAGAGCTGCTTCCTTCTCGTTGCTGAGTAATGGCCATGTGTCTTTGAGCCCCAGCTGGGCACATGTTTGTCCATTACACAGTGTGACCCAATCCTCTAAATGCCTTGTGGAAACTTGTTTCAGATTTGAGGGCTCCATCTTGCTATGTTGCCTTGACAGTGTGTGTCTGCAGGTTAGAAAACGCATTGAGAAACTTTGCGTGTCTGACCACCGGGGATGTGATTGCCATCAACTACAATGAGAAGGTGAGTGTCTCAGCCTTTCAGATGCCGGGGCCCTCACAGCTGTGAACAGGAGCCTATGCGCTCTCTCTCTCACACACAGGATCAGACGCCAGTTACTCCCCGGTGTCATGTAGGGATCCATCGTGTTCTCTGACAGTTTCCTTCTGTTTGAAGCATCCGATACTAAGAATCCTACTGTTCAATTTTGTGGATTTTGAAACACACTTTTATATTTTTTTGTAAACTACTAATCTTGTTCCCTTTACCTTCGTGGGGATGTTTTAGGTATTGTCTAACTTAGCTGAATACGTTAAACTTTTCTTTTCTTTTTTTTTTTTTTTTGGCTGCATTGGGTCTTCATTGCTGGGCGCAGGCTTTCTCTAGTTGCGGCGAGCAGGGGCTACTCTTTGTTGCGGTGTGCTTGCTGCTCATTGTGGTGGCTTCTCTTGTTGCAGAGCATGGGCTTAGTTGCTCCGCGGCATGTGGGATCTTCCTGGACCAGGGCTCAAACTCGTGTCCCCTGCATTGACAGGCAGATTCTTAACCTCTGTGCCACCAGGGAATCCCAAGTTTTCTTGATTAATTACAGGCAGCCTTAATGTCATTGTTCTTAAAATATCAAGGCAGTAAAAAATGCTGAAACAAAAATTGATGATGAAAGATATCGTTGACCTTTTTGCACTGAAAGGGAAGGTGAGTTACTCAGGTATACATAGAATTGAAATGCACGTCTGGGCTTCTGCTTTTGGAAGTACGGAAGACTAGACGCTCTGAAGGGCCCTTCTGAGAAGACTCAGCAGGCGTGTGCTGAGGGCAAATGACCACATCAGTGCATGGTGGAAGGTCTGGATCAAGGCATCCACATGAAACTGGGGCCCTTAAAGGGGCCAAAATAGATGCAGAGGTGGGTGCTGTCCTCATCCCAGGCTTTCTGAAAACAGCACCCCCAGTTTCGTTGAGCCCTCAGGGTTGCTATAGATTGAACCAGCAAACAGGAACTCCTTATAAGACCACCAGACACCCAAAGCAAAGACAGCAAAAGCAGATTTAGGCCTTTAAGAAATCACAATTGGGACCTTCAGGTGCAAAGATAAAATAACTATGTAAAAAACGTTCAAAAAAATTTTTAGTGGAATCATAAAATTTAGCAAGCAGCAAAAGTCTATCCAAAATATCCAGGATTATTTGAAAAGCAGTCAGAGGGTTAAACAACAGCCAACAAAGGATTAGCGAAGGGGAAGTTGAATCTGCAGGAGTAACTTAGGTGTCTGCACAGAGAAGCACGGCAGCAACGTGAGCAGCTGAGGTTTGGGAGATCCTGAGAAAACCAAACGTGCCCAGTGAAATCCCCAGTGGGAGAGAACGGAGGGTGGAACTACTGTGAGGAGATGAGTGGAGTTGTTCCAGAATTGGCCTGCAGCCCACGCTTACAGGGAGTTTAGTGTCCACCAGGCCAGGTAGTTACAGGTGCCGAGCACCAGATGTGAAGAGATGAGCAGAGAAAATCCAGCACTTAGAGAAGAACAGCACATGGCAGGCCTGTCAATAGCAAACGTTGCCTCCCCCCGCGGCAGAGGAGCTCCAGAGGCTGCAAGAAAGTAACTGTTGTCAAACCTTCTTTAAAGAATAGGGTAAAATCAAAATGTATTCAGATAAAATCTGAGAGAATTTATTTACCAGTGAAACTTCACAAGCATGTGCTTTAGGAATAAGCATTAGCCTAGAAGGAAAGAGTAAGGTGTGGGAAGAACCAGTAAACCAGCAAATGTGAGGTAAATTGTGGTAAATATTGCCATTTAAATCCATAACAGTGTTTAATAAATGCAGTTTAAAAGATGGCACCTGAAACACTGGAAAAGAATAAGTCTTGAGGGTTATTCAGAATTCAGGTGTTCTCTACACTTCAATAAAGGTAAATCAGTAAAAATACATGTTGAATGTGTAAAAGCTTAAGATTACTATTTTAGATACAGCATGACAACACCTAGTATACCATAAATATCACAAAAATCCTTAGCCTTAACTGCGTGCAACATAGCCTAGTATTTCTACTGTACTGTTTTCCAGTATTTTTCTTTTCTAGTTCTGCTTGCAGCGTAGTTGGTTTTATGACTCACTAGTTAGCTGCGGCCTGCAGTTTGAAAACACGCTGACTGGTAAAGGTGACCACATGCCCAGGAGCCACAGACACGGATATTCATGCCGCCTTGTCCGTGGCAGCAGAACCACTGGAAGCAGCCTGTGTTGCGTGGAGAGGTGGTGGGGCATCCACACAGTGACACACGTTCATTTCTATTAGTCACTAGTGAGTAAACGTAAAGCCAGACGGGGGACATCAAGCCTTCTCACTGTACTTGGGGGACCATCTCCCTCATATTCAGTTTTTTCAATGGTGGGACTGTCCCGACCATTCATTATAAAAGCAAGACATACTCTAGGTAGAGAGAAAGAACCTAAAACAATGCAGGAAAAAGTCCATTCTGCCACCTTTAGTTCCTATCCTTTTGACTTTGTGTGTGTTTTACATGCATGAGATCATCCTCGACACACAGCAGCATAACTGGTTTTCAGCATCTTTTCCTGAATGCTGGCTGCCTGGGATCCCACGTGAATACACCCCACTCATGTAACCATTCTAGTGATGGGCGTCTTCGGCCTACACTGCCATGAGCAGTGCTGGAGCAGGCGTTCTTAGAGCACTTTCTCTTTCAGTATTTAGCTAGTTATTTACTTAGGGTTAATTCTTAGAAGTGAACTTCCCTGGGGTAAACACTGAATCTTTTGCAATTTGCTGCATAACTGCCTTGTCTGATTTGAATCGCTTATGAGAGGTGGTCAGCTAAGTGACAGGCATCAAGGCAGCCACCCACAGCTGCTTTTCCACAGCAAGAGGTGTGGCTGGGGAGGGTGTCGTGGAGGTGAATGACGTGTGTGTGCAGGAGCCGGGTAGGGGGCTGCAGCTACACATGTGATGGATGGGCCCAGTGCTGCCACAAAACTGACTGATTTCTCTCTCCCCAGATCTATGAGCTGCGGGTGATGGAGACCAAGCCTGACAGGGCTGTGTCCATCATCGAGTGTGACATGAACGTGAGTGGCCGCGGGAGGAAGGGCGGCTGGGGGCCCTGGGCAGGTGTCATGCAACCCCTGGGATTCTTTGGGGGAACGAGGAGGAAGATGGTGCCGGAACATTGTGAGGAAGCCGCTGACCTTGTGATTGGTGGCAGGGTTGCTGCTGGTTCTGAGATGGCTAGATCCATCAGCATCTCAGCCCTGCGAGGGGCTGAGTCTTCTCGGAGGCTGAGGAAGGTTGCTTAGCTCCGAGTAGTGGGCACAACAGCCCAGCATGCTGGGTCTTCAGGGAAGGATGCCCAGCAGAAGGGTTCCATTCCGTCTGGGTCTGTTCAGAGGAGTGGTTGCCAGGGTCCAGGGCAGTGAGGTTGCCTGGAGGGAGAGGGTGTGGTTATGAAAGGGCAGCAGGAGGGGTCCCTGTGGTAATTGAACTGCTCAGGATCTTGACCCGGGGGTTGGGGGTGCACTGACCTGCAGTGATGACAAATCGTGAGAACAAAACACAAACCCGCGTGTGCGTGTAAACTGGGGACATCTGGACGAGGGCTGGGTTGTCTTTGCCGATGTTCTGCTGTGATTTTGTAAAACATGACCATTGGGGAAATGGGCGGACTGTACAAGGCCCCTTCTGTATCGGCTCCAACAACTGCACGTGGACCCACAGTTGTCCCAACTTAGAACAGAAAAGCTACGGAGGCTGAGTGTGGCCCTGTCTCATCGTGCTTTCTTCTTGGGGACACAGGTGGACTTCGATGCTCCACTGGGCTACAAGGAGCCGGAGAGACAAGCCCAGCACGAGGAGGCAGCCGTAAGTCGCTCCTCCGCGTCCCTCCCGAGCTCTGCATAGCTCCCCACCGCCGGTATTGGTCTTTGGAGCGCATCCCAGTGTCTTGGCCTCCCGGCGGTGTTTGGCCTCCACTAGTACCGAGGCAGCCACGTTCTGCTTCCCTCCCAGCCCCGCTCCCGGGGCACAGTGTGTACCAGCTGTTGGGGTGCGGGCACAGCAGGAGCAGTGAGGGAGCCCAAGGGAAGAGCTGGGGGCCCCACTGAGAAGCTCATCCCCGTTTTTCTGTCCCTTCCAGGAAGGCGAAGCTGACCACAGCAGCTATGCTGGGGAGCTGGGCTTCCGCGTGAGTGCCGCCATGCAACTATCTGTCCTCCTGCCATGTCTGTGACACCCTGGGAACCTCAGCTGGGAGCAGGCCTGGGGGACCCCGCACACGTGTACCCGGCGCCTTCTCAGTTTCCACACCCTTTTCCATCCACTTTCTCCTGGATCCTCCCAACAACTGCCAGGCAGCCCCAACTTCTTTTAAAAATTTATAGCCTACCGGAGAGCTGAACTAGTACAACAGACACGTATACTCTTCACGTAGATTCACCAGATGTAATCACTCTTGCTTTCTCTCTAAGTCGTGTCCTGCACTGTTGGAAAGTCAGTTGCATGTTGACGCTCCAGCACTGCTGTCCTCCCTGGAAACAGAGAGGGGCCGGTGGGCATGGCTCAACCTACTGCCGGGAGGCAGGTCTGCAGAGCTGAGCCGTGGGCCCAGCTGGACCTGTCACCCCTCCTTGGCAGCTGACGTCCGGGGGTTGAGGCAGGTGGAGGCACCGTCCTTGGGCCAGGAAGCTCCCCTCAGCTCCCGGCAACCCCCAGAGGCCGTGGGTGCTGCAGTCCCGAGGTGGTTCTCTCCTACCCTTGGGGTTTAGCTCATGGCCCCCCTGCCTGCTTGTCTAGGCCTTCTCCGGCTCCGGGAATAGACTGGACGGGAAGAAGAAGGGTGTAGAGCCCAGCCCCTCCCCAATCAAGCCTGGAGACATCAAGAGGTGGGTCTGCCCTGGCTCTGCTCCACCCGACCCAGGCCCCACACTGGGGCAGCCTCACTCAGCTCTGTGGGGGTGTGGGTGCCCCGCCGCCCTCCTCGGTGGGCTGGAACACAGCGTGGCAGAAGTGCTTCGGTGCCCCCCCATCATTGCCAGCCTTCTCTCCAAGACCCCCACAGTCCAGCCCCA
Organism: Neophocaena asiaeorientalis asiaeorientalis; assembly: GCF_003031525.2. NCBI lineage: Eukaryota > Metazoa > Chordata > Mammalia > Artiodactyla > Phocoenidae > Neophocaena > Neophocaena asiaeorientalis. The sequence goes on from NW_020175053.1 coordinate 6,536,049, forward strand.
CCGGCCCCTGATTGGATCTCTCTCCTACTTCTGACCTTTCTGGTTCCGACTTAGTAATATGCCCATTTTCCTCCTTTGTGACTTCAAATAACTGATCCACTTCCCTCAGGAGGAGGCAGAAGCTGCCTCACTTAGTTGTATTTGTATTGTTTGGTCCAGGGACTCTCAGCAGAGTCCCTCCTCTGGTGGCCTGCATGGGTGTGGCAGGGATGAGATCTGTCCCCTGTTGACCATGTGAGAGCACACGGAGAATGCCAGAAACGGGTTTGCACGCAGCCTCTTAGGGAGTGAAGTGAGTTCAGTGCATGTGTAGCCCTTGCAGGGGGGCATGTGAGGCTGAAGGACACAGATGGTGAGGCCCTGAGCCTGCAGACCCTGCCCCAGCTGCCTTCCGTTCCCTCCTGGGGGGGTGCTAGGGGGCACCCGTGGGCTGGCCTGAGGCTGGGGGGTGGTGGGTACAGCCACGGACCAGATGGTCACAAATGGATTTTAGTCTCTTCTCCTGACAGTAACATTTCTTCTGCTCTGTCTTCTTTATAGAGGAATTCCCAACTATGAATTTAAACTTGGTAAGATCACGTTCATCAGAAATTCACGTCCACTGGTCAAAAAGGTTGAAGAGGTGAGTATGTTTCATGGGTCATGACAAGTTTCATTGGCTACTGGTGACTGAGGAGAGTCTTTCCATTCTGAATGAGGGTATTTCTGTCATATTTTTCTCTGTTCTGGGGCCCCTCCTCTCCCCAGTGGTCCAACTGTCGAGACTGTGAGGGCTCTGGTGTCCCCTTGCGGCAGTGACCAGCAAGGTTTCAGCTCCCTGAGCCCTTGCTGGGTGTCAGGCCCCAGGCCATGTGCTCTATACTGAAATATTTAATCCCCAGGACAGTCTCCTGGGGCAGCTGCTGTGATTGTTTGCATTTCCCAGGAGTGAGCCTGAGAGTGCATGAAGGTCAGGGGCAGAGCTCCTGGCCACTGCACGGCCATCTCAGTGCCTCCGCACTCCAGAAACGGCCTCCTGCGGCCCGGGGGGCAGGGAGGGGAGCTTCCGTCTTGTGGGCACTTCTCCCACAAGGTGCTGGAAACTTGCTCAAAAGACCTGGCACAGCCTGCCATTAGACCGCCCACGCTGGCAGCTGTAACTCTGTTGGTGGTTCTAGAACACCCCACCTAAAATCCTCGCTCTCCTGGTTGCTTTTCTCGATGCTCGGTCCCTCAGGGACCAAGAGGGGGTGGTTCAGAGACTCACAGCCCCTCTTGGCTTTAACGTTCCTCAAGTTGACACCGTGTTGGCACCTTTCCAGTCTCAGGAGCTGACGTGGTCCCCACCAGGCCTTTGCTTGCCCCCAGCCTGTCTGCTGGCTCAGGCCTGTGTCCTCGGGCCCCCTCGTCCTTGATTGTTGCAGGGATGGGGAGGCTGGGGTGTCCGTGAATAGATGTCCAGGGAGAGATGTGTGACTGAGGTGGGCCTTCAGGTGCGCTCACGCTGCCTGTCCTGGGGAACAGGTGACAAGGTGATGGTGACAATGAGGCAGAGTTCTGGGAGCCCCGGAGCAGGAGGCCAAGGGCACCTGACTTGATAGACCACGGAAAGCCATGTCCCGTCCCAAGCTGGCTGTGGGGCAGCCAGGGGGCAGGACCTGGGGTGAAGGTTGAGCATCTGTCCCAGAGCACTTGGCCTCACCCCCAGGAGAAGGGATGGCATCACAGAGTCCCCAGACAGCCCTCAGCACGGCGGTAACAGTCCGCCACACTTGGCGTCCCCTCCCCACTTGGCTCCCACACACTGGCAGTGGGTGGGCTGGCTGCAGCTGGAGGAGCTTTCTCTGGCCAGTCGAGCCCAGGCAAGGCCCCAGCCTGCTCACCCCAGAGTGAAGGCCAGAGGCAGGTTTCCAGTACCAACGCCCCAGTCATGGGAGATCAGAGACACCAGAGGGGCAGAAACCACCAGGGAAATAATTGCTCCAAACGGAGGGGCCCACGCCCCGTTGGCAGGTCAGAAGGGGCCACTGAGCATCCAGCGCAGTGGATGGAAACAACTCCAAATTGGGGCAAAGGAAAGACGCTAAAGTCTCCAGGAGGTGGAGATTCTACCACGGGTCACGAATGGCACCATCTTAGCCAGACACAAGCCAGGACATAGTGGAGCAGGGTCCTCAGAATTCTTTGCCCAATTATATGAGCTGAATTGTGTCCCCCAAATTCCTGTGTTGAAGCCCTAACCCCAGCACCTCAAAATGTGATTGTATTTGGAGATAAGGCCTTTACAGAAGTGTGTTAAAAGGAGGGCACTAAGATGGGCCACGTTCCCCTCTGAGGAGACGTGGACACAGAGGAAAGGCCTGAGGACACAGCGAGAAGGCAGCCCCTGCAGGCCCCAGAGAGGGGCCTCAGGAGAGACCACACTGCCGGCACCTGGATCTCTGGCTCCGAGCCTCCAGGCTGTGAGGAGGTGAATGTCTCCCCAGGCCCCCAGCTTGTGGTGATTTGTTCCGGTGGTCCCAGCAATCTAACACCAACCACCCTGTCAGTGAGCCATATTAGAGGAGAGGTAGGTATTCTCAGTCCCTGAAGATCTCTTCACGCACCCTTTCTCAGGAAGCTACTGAAGACATACCCACTGAATAGAAGGAATAAGAAGTCAGAAAATCCAAAAAAAAAAAAAGAAGTCAGAAAGCCTTAGACCCAGGAAGCAGGGCATCCCCACAGCAATGTGCAGCCCTGGGGCAGCAGCCCATCCAGGTGGGACAGACTGAAGTTCCCAGAAGACACACCTTCCTCAAGCGGGTGAAGTGTTCACAAGAGAAAAAGCAGGCTCCGGTGTTGACAGCAGGACAGACGGAGGGCCCTGAAGGAAGGGAAGGCTGCCTGGCTCAGCCACGACTCACCTTTGCGTGGTCACCACCATGTGAATGGTCCCCACTGGAAACACCAGCTGCATTAGGCGGTGGGCCGGGTGTGCTGGGGAGCTCGGGATCCTCTTCCACAGACAACGCTTCCCCTGACTAGCAGCAAAGCTCGTGGAAAGATGCCTGCTGTTTTCGAGGGTTCAGAAAAAAACAAGCCGTCTTTCTGCTGGTGGGAGGATAGTTTGGTAGAGTGAGAGCTGCTAAGTCACCATTTTAAAAAGCCTCAAAAATAAGAGCAGCCTTCTAACGAGGAGTTCAACCTCTAGGGAAAATCAAAGTTGTATGTAGAGACATTCAGTTGCCTGCCAGGGCAGCTTGAATACTGCAGACTTGGAAGTAACAGCTGATGGCAGACCTGCCTGTCCACGGAATGGAATTAGAGGGAACGAGAGCAGCGCACTGCCTTGAGATTGGGGAATTAAGTAGGAAAATAGTTTATGTAAGCATATACAGAACAGTGACTGGAAATGTTCTTTGGCGTGGTTTTTCTTTTAGGAGGTGTATTTTGTATTTTTTACATTGAAAATGTAATACCTTTGCAAAAGGATATATACTCAACCTGAGAAAAAAGGCTATGGTAGACAGTTGTGATTCCATGGTTTTGTTTTCAATTCAGTAGATTATAACTTGCATTTCTATTTCAAAGACATTTCTTATTATGAATGTGGGAGTAAGGAAAATGGGCAGATGGTACATGAGTCAACAGAATAAAGCATTTCTTATTAAACTTCCAAGGAGTTTCTGAAAATGGTATTTTCTCTTCACATTCAGGATGAAGCTGGAGGCAGATTCGTCGCTTTCTCTGGAGAAGGACAGTCTCTGCGTAAAAAGGGAAGAAAGCCATAGGTTGGGACCGTTGGCTGATTGGAAAATAAAATAATTGCAACATGCTGGCTTTTAGTTACTGGCTCTGACAGGGACACTCTGTCACTTTAGGTCTGTTTAGAGTTACCTAAGAATTACCAGGTTTCACCTGCAAGTGGACAGCAGGACAGCAGTTTGTGTACGTGATTTGGGGAAAGAGGAGGCCCGTCTCTGAGATCCCTTACTCACGGTCCTTGCTTTCAGCCCTTGGGGCATGCCCACAGCCTCAGCTGGAGCAGAGTTCCCTGATTCCTGCTAAAAACCAGTGAAGGGATTGAATTGCTCTAAGTTGTGGTGGTCTTTCTCTTTTTTTCATTTATCTTTTCTTTCTCCAGGTCATAGCTTAGCTGTTGCCTTTGACCTGGAAAAAAGTGGTTTAAACAGATAAGTGCTCTATAGTGGTCATCCCATTACTCTGGCTGCAATTTAAGTATTTGAGGAAGGGTGTTTCCTTTTTTATTTTACATATTGATTTTTTTCCCCCCAAGAAACCATTCCTCAGAAGGAAAACTCGACCTGAAAGCATTTCTAACTTTGATTTCATTTGGAAATAACTGGCTCCTTAATGAATCTGTTCTACTGTAAAACAACTTTGTGGTGAAGCACAAATGTGACTATTAGAATAAATGAAAGCTAAAGATATGTTCTTTCTCCTTTCCTACCCCCCACTCCCAGTTTTAATGTATTAAATTTTCCAAAGTTCTGCTGGCCTGTCTTTATTTTTTTTACTAGTATTAATTTAGTTTCAGGTCTTCAATTTCTATAATACGAGCTCTTTCGACATGTTAATTCAATTATTTTCCTGTCTTTGAAAACAATTCTAAATCAAGAATTTCAAATAAAAACAGGCAGTGACTAAAACCTGAATTGCCTCTAAGTGTTTGATTAGGTTCCAACATGGATTGACAGTTGGGCAGGAGGAAGGCCTGCTGGCAGGGGCCCCTCGTTCCACCCTGCCCTTAGGAAAGCGCTCCTCTGGGGGCTTCTGGGGAGCGTAGGGAGAAACGAGGCTCTCTGACCCCTGGGGTGGGGGTGGTCGGGCCCAGCAGGGGCTCCATCTCTGGACAGGGCTCCCCTCTACACTCAGGAAATGATCCCCTGCAAGACGCCAGCCGAGGGTTCACCTGCATGTCCTCAGAGAATGAGCACCAAAGGTCATCATGATGACCAGGGCTGGGCCCTGTGGCCCAAACCCACACCCATGGCAATGGAAGTGGTTCTGGAAGGCATGGGCACTCTGTAACCTACCTGGCCCTCCACTTCAGGAGTCTTAGTCGCTGACAGAAGTAGACACCCTCCTTGGTGGGTAGGCAGCCTTGTTTGCGGATCACATTGGCTACCACATTCAATTACATGATGAATGTTATGTAGTGTGCTGGCCCTTGGTTTCTGTCTTCCCTGAGCCACACCCACAGTGTATACAAGGAAAGCACTCCCTGCTTGGGCCAGGGGTGGACCCTGTTGGTGGGTCTTCTGGTGACACGGTGGGGTGCCACTTGTAGGCCTGTACCCTGGCCTGCATCCTTCCTCTCAGGCAGCATCTTCTCCAAGCTTGGTCTGTGACCCAGCGTGGCAGGACTCCTAGTGAAATTGCAGCTGTCTGGCTTGACCCGGACTCACTCCTAGGGGGCCCAGCACCCGCCTTGCAGGGGCCCCAGGGCCAGTGGCTAGGCTGGCGGCAGTTGGAGAACCACTGCAGGGGTGTTGCAGGGCGGTCCTGCGGGCCCACCAGCCTCCTCCCCTTCGCTGTCATTGCCTCGTGCGCATCGCCCCATGGAGAAACGTTGTCTCCCTGCCTTAGTACAGCCTCGACCCTAACGCGACTTCCGGACGCCCACCCTTGGGCCCTGCTGTCCCCCAGGCCATACAGCCTCCGCGCCTCTGGCCAGCCTGCGCTGTGCCTGCGCCCGTGGGCCCCCGCTTCCTACCTGGGAGTCACCCCGCCCTCGAGGGGACACAGGCGGGACAAATGCAGCCGTAGGACTGGAGTGGCGACACTGATTCCGGTGCGTGCTGACGAAATGAACCGATCTTTGAGATTATGAAAATAAAGCTGCTGGAAAGAACCTGCCCGAGCCGCGTGGTTCCGTCAGAAACGGCCACTGGACGTGAATGTGCAGCCGGGCGCCCGCCGGCTCGAGGGGACGCCGAAGTCACCTCCGCCACATGGCTAGCGGGGCCTGGTGACCCTGGGGGCATGCCCGGCCCACACCGGCCTCGGCTCCGCCCCAGCCTCCAGGCCCCGCCCACACAGGTCTCCAGGCCCCGCCCTCCCTCGACTGTTATTGGCTGCCAACCCGGACGTCCTGTTCAGTGGCGCGTCTCAAGGAGCTGGGCGAGGAGTTAGTGGTGAGATCTCGGGGCTCATTAGTCCCTCCGCCCGTCAGTCACGCGGCGGTCCGCGGGCTCAGGAGGCGGGTTAGGCAGTCCCGGGACATGGCGGAAGGTGGAGGCTGGCAGGTAAGTGCGGTGGGACCCGGGGACCCGCGGGGTCAGGTCAGGAGGACGGAGATCGGGTCCGTCCGTGCGGGACGGGCTGGCGCTCACCGGGTCCCCAGCTCACTCCCCCGTCCCCGCAGCCGCCGCGCCCGTGCGAGGCGTACCGCGCCGAGTGGGAGCTCTGCAGCAGCGCCGGCCACTTCCTGCGCCACTATTACGTCCACGGCGAGCGGCCGGCCTGCGGGCAGTGGCGGCGCGACCTGGACAGCTGCCGCGAGTGGGAGGAGCGCCGCAGCGCCGAGGCCCAGGTGACCCGACCCGGCGTGCCGAGCCCTGGAAGACCAGGAACCAGCCCGGGGGCACGAGACGCTGGGAGAAGGGGGCGGGCCTTAAAAAAGGGGTTCAGTTCCAGCCTCCACGTGTACTGGGGAGCGTGCTTTGATTTATATCCTTAAAAGGTCAGTCTGGCTGCCACGCTGAGAGAGGATATGGTAGAGGTGCTAGGGACCAGTAAGGAGGGGGTTGTGATCCATACATTCAGCAGACACTTACCACTTGGGACGCTCTTGGGGATCCAGGAGTGATGAGAACACAGCCCCTGTCCTCCCGACTCCTACATCCTAGTCTAGGATACAGCGGTGGCCTGGAGCTGATGGGGGTGTGGGTGTGGGGGGGGGATGGAGCGAAGCTGTGAGGGCGCAGTGCTCACGGAGCGTGCGGTGGAGGGAGCCAGCAGGACTGCCAAGTGTAAAAGAAAATGACAAGTCCGAGATCAGTGGAAAACAGGAGAGGTAGTTTGCAGCCTATATGGCAAGAGATTAATAACCTTTGTACATATATATATATATCTTTTAAAGATAGCTGTCACATATCTGTAAGGAAAATGGGAATTATTTCAGAATAGAAAAGTAGGCAAAGGGCACACAGAAGGAAAAGAAAAGAAAACCAAATAGCCTGATATATATTTAAAATGACAGTAACTGGTTACTGCCCAGCGGAATGTCCATAGGGGTTTGGAGAGTCAGGGTACCTGGGCAGTGTTTGTGGAATGTCAGGTTTTCTGATTATCTAAATGTCAAATGCATACCTTTAGATCCCACAGTTTTACTCCTGGAAGTTTATCCTAGGGAGGTAATTGGGTAACAACTGAAAATTCAAAATGTCCATTGTGTCACCATTTGTAATAGTGCAAAGACTGAAAGTGACCTAAAGTCCAGTAATAGACATTTGACCAGATAACGTCTTCCCCACCACGGAGAAGTACACAGCCATTAAGAAAAATAGATTGTAACCTATCCCCCTGTGGAAAGGTGCTTGCAGTATGTCACTTAATGAGAAAAGCAGGACGTGCACCAGCAAGGAGAAGATTATTCCTTCTTTAGGGAAATGGGTGATAGCCCTGAAATGCGGGCCTCAGATGGAATTGGGGAAGCTGTGAACTTCACCCTGGGAGGGAGGTCTGCAGGGCTTTCATATTTACTTTGCATTTCTGATCGCTTTTTAACAAGAACAATACATTCCATTTGAGACAATAGAGCTTGAGCGAAAACAGATGGAAGAGGTGAAAACAGATGGAAGATGAAATTCTACCTGTAAAGTGGCCAGCATAGTACCTGGCACCCCCTCAGGCCCCGTCATGGTTGTGACCTGCTGCCCTGGGTTTACTGGCCGGGGTGGTGGCACCCACTGTCGTGTGTGTGTGTGTGTGTGTGTGTGTGTGTGTGTGTGTCTGTGTGTGTCTGTGTGTGTCTGTGTGTGTCTGTGTGTGTGTCTGTGTGTGTGTGTCTGTGTGTCTGTGTCTGTCCGTGTCTGTCTGTCTGCCTGTCTCTGGCCTCTTCCCTCCTCTGGCCACTCTTACAGGCTCATCTCTCCTCCTGGCTCAGCCCCCAGCCCCTCTTACCTGGTGAATCTGATTAGGTCAACCGAAGGCATCAAGCCCTGGGGCCCAGGAGAATTAAAAATATCCTCAAAATGGTCATCTGCACAGTAGGTTTTTCACAGTAGCTTGGAGAATGATCTAGATGTGTGTGTAGTAACCACCCCCACCCCACCCCACCCTGCACTCACCAGGGCTTGCTGGGCTGCGCTTGTCATGTGTGTGGGTGGGCACTGAGAGGAGGGAGGTACAGGGCACCCGTGAGGCCACAGGTGACCGGGTCTCCTTTGCAGCGGTCCCTACGTGAGAGCGAGCAGGCGAGAGTCCGGGCTGCACGGAAGCACGGCCTGGTGTGGGCCCCCAGGCAGAGCCCCCCTGCAGACTGGCACCTCCCTCTGCCCCAGGACAACGACCGCTGACAGGCCCAAATAGTCCAGAAGGTCCCTGGGAGCTTCCGCCTGGCGTGGGACACAGAGTCCCCGTCTCCAGCCTCACCTGCCCCACCACACTCAGAGCCAGTTCACTCAGCGTGCAGCTCCAGGAAGCCAGGCACCCCTGCGTGTCCCTGTGGGTGGCCAACGGGCAGGCCTGGGGACAGCAGCAAGGAGAGGCCGTCCCAAGGACTGGGCTCCTCAGTCGAACACTCGAGGGGCAGCCCGGATCTGTGTGGATGCGCAGGTGGCCCCGTATGGCCCTGGTCTGGTGATGGCCACGCAGTGCTGGCCGCAGGTGTCCTCCCACCGTGGGCACTTCCTCTGCTCCTCTGTAGGCGCGGGCGGCGTCACCTCCTCGGCCCACGGCTCCAGGACACACAACCTTGTGTAAAGAGGGTTCCTAGACTCTTGGCTGAAGACACCCAAGCCCAACACATGGAATTTTGGTCTCCTTCCCTCAGAATTTCCCCTGGTCATTTTTTGAAAATGTGGAATATATCAAAAGACATTTCACAGGTTTGATTCCAAACAGAAGCTGAAAATTAAATCCACAGTTTAATTTTGAAAGGGTTAGATTTATAACCTGACGTTGTGCTGGCCAGTATTAGAATTTTGTATGCTTACACTCTTGTAGATGTTTTTAAAATATATGTATTTGAACCAACGAGAACACTAGTTCTTTAGAGGTCTCTTTATTATGGGTGAAACGATTTAGCATCTGTGCTGTGTAACAGGCCCCAGCATGTGGTGCTGAGGGTCAGGCCTGCGGCATCTCAGTGCCTCCCTCACGATCTGGCTAGAGGTGGTGGTTCAACATCATTTTACTTATTCTTGGGGGCAAAATAATCCATCACTTCAGAAGGGCACACATTAAGAGAGTAAAATCTCCCATCATGTATGTTTGCTCTTGTGTGCCCCAAGTGTCCTTTGTGACTGTGTACCTGTGAGTGGTGGGGTGCCCACAAAGGACTCCCGCAGCAGAGGTGAGTATAAAGAAGACCCAGGGTCCCCCCGTCGCAGGGGGGAGCCCTGGTGTGTCTGAGGCAACCAGCGTCCGTCCACCGTGGCTGCGTTCATGGGCATTTCTGGCCAAGGAGGAGGAGGAGGAGGAGGAGGAGGAGGAGGGAAGCTGCTACAGCTCCACCTGTGTCCTTTCTCTGAAACCTAGGCAGGGAGGCCGTCAGCCGCTCCTGGTGGAGCCGCCCTCCTGCTGCTGCTGGGTTAGGGCCTTGGGTGCCTGTGGCCAGGTGCTGGCTCCATCAGGAGTCCCACAACTTCTTAGATGCTGAGCAAGCTCCACCGCAGATGATCGTCACCCTAGAAAATGTTCCTCTGTCCACCCATGTCCACCCCTCATGTCTGCACACCCTGGGACCACAGGCTTGAAACAGACAAATGGCTTCAGTCCCATTGAGTTCAGGAGACAGACATGAACATTCAAACATCAGCTGTGAAGAAAATGGGACAGTGACAAGGCAGAGCATCATCTTTCAAACTTTGGGGACAGAGCCCACAATGATAAGCAGTTTGCGTTGTGACCTGGTGCATCCTGTTACATGGCACGCTGTCACTGAGCTGGGCTTCGCGGAGCGGCACCTGCCCCCACCCTGTGAGATACTGCTGCTGGGCCTGGCTCCATTACATGACGCCGTGAAAGGACGTAATTATAGGGATGCGGACGATTATGGGGCCGGGGGTCAGGGACATGGGGCAGCATCCTATAGTGCAGGACTGCAGGGGTGGCTGTGCTGTGACACATGGACACACAGATGAGCACAGCCGCATCTGGGAGCCTGGACCTACTCTGGCTACAGTCTATCTCTGGGTGCTGGCATGACTGGCCCTGTAAGATGTGACACTAGGGGGAGCCGGAGGAACCACACACAGCACCTCTGTTGATTTCCAGCCTCTTGTCAATCTATGATTACTTACAAATAAAAGGTTAAAACAAAACAGCTGCCCATGACCCACTGACTTGATCATACCACCTCGTGGATGAAATCTGTAAGTCGGGAGGTGGGGGAGGCTCAGAGTCCGAGGCTAGACCTGGAGGAGGCTGGAGGCTTTAGGCAGAGAAAGGGCCACATGCTGATGAGGTGGGGATGGGGTGTGATTTTCCAGGGTTGGGTAGCCAGGGCCCTCTAGGAAAATGGATAATCTGAATTCTTACTCAGGTGGAGTGTTCCGCTGGTTTATTTGCACTAAGGTGGTGAAGAACCAAAGCCTTTCTGAGGTGGTGATGCAAGGGGTACAAGTGGACCTCTGCCTACACTGCACCCTCACTGTTAGACTGCATTATGTACCCCCAGTTCCTCCGGGGAAGGTCTAACCTCCTGCCGCTCTGAGTGAGACTATTTGAAGATGGATCTTTAAAGAGGTGCTTAATGTGAAATGGGGTTGCGTGGGTGGGCCCTAATCCAATGACTAGTGTCCTTACACAGACACACAGAGGGATGACCACGTGGGTGCACGAGATGGCTGTCTACACGCCAAGGAGAGAGGCCTTGGGAGAAACCAGCCCAGCCGACACCTGGATCTTGGACATCCAGCCTCCGGAACTGAGAGAAATAAATGTGAGTCGTTTCAGCTCCTTGGTCTGTGGTGTTTTGTTCTGGTGCCAGAGCTCACTCATATACTCCCTGCTCCAGACTAACAGCAGCCTCTGCCCGGCCAGGTGTCATACCCTCCTGGAGGACACATGGCCTCACGCAGTGGGGTCCCTGCCACTCGTCACTGTTCTCAGCCTCCCCCATACCCCCCAGCTTGAAACCCAGAGCCAGCCCTGCCTCTCCTCCAGGTGCAGGCAACACACAGCACAGCTGCACGTCCTTCACCTCCGTTCCTGGGGTCACTTTGTGCCTCTTGCTGGTGGCGTCTGCCTCACACAGTTGGAATCCTCCTTTTCACTGGAGGACAGTGGTCAATGTTTTGGCCTTCCTCTCCCCAGTACCAGGCCAAGAAGGGCAGCCTCCCCAACCCCCGTGCATGCTCAGGTGAATTAACTGTGACTCTGACCTAAGACAAGACACTTGGTTAAATGCATTTATTCACAGCAGGCCTGAGCCTGGGGGTGCAGGCTCCCGACGGCAGCGTCCTGAGGGCAGCTGCCTGCAGCTTTATCTCTTGAACTCCATCTGTGTGTACACCTTGGTGATATCGTGGTACCTGCCTTCTGGGGGTTGGTAGTTGGCGATCGGCGGTGTGTAGTCTGGCCCTTGTCTCTCAAAGGGAAACAGACTGGGGTCCCGCTTGGTGGCCTCGGCATGGAGTTCTGGGGCCGTGAGCTTCAGCTCCTGCAGAGCTTCCTGCTGGGCCTCGAGCAGGGACGCAATGGCGCCCCTCTCCATCTCATGCTCACACTGCTTGTACAGTGCCCATTTCTTCAGAAGCAGGGCTCTCCGCTCGTTCTCTTCAAAGGGGAGTTCCATTGGCGGCCGCTGCCTGGGAACACAGAGCCAAGGGCATGAACCTGGGGGCGCCAACCGACTGCACCGGACCCGAGTGTCCCCACTGCCAGACGCAGATGGAACTTAGGGACAAATTAAGGGACAGAATGTTGGATGTGGCAGCAGTGGCAACTGACACCTGGAACCACTGCCATTTTCTTTACGTGAAGAAAATAAACAACAGTGCTCTCAGCAGATTGTGGCAGCACGTCCTCTGTGCCAAGCAGAGCCTGCTGGTGGGGAAACGTGGCTTTGGAGAAAAGTCAAATGGTGTTATGAAAACGGACACCAATATCCCAGGGAGTCAAAGCCTGTATCAGCCCTGGAGACCCAAAAAAGCACCTGCCTTGTCCCACTTACATGGCGAGGTACTACTTTATAAATGGTACGCACTTCTGACAAGAAGGCAGCAATCCCACCAACCCCACACACGACACATCCCAGCTCTGAGCATTTGCATCCTAGAGCAGGAGGCTAAGGGTTTCCTACCAGCAGGAAGGGGTAAGAGCTGCAGGCCCAGGGCCCCAGTCGTCAGTCACAGCTAAACTCCTCTGCAAGAGCAACACTCCAAACTTGCTCCAGCATCTGCCCTGAGCTTCCTTCCCACAATCAGCCATTCAGGAGCAGCGCCCAGGAATGCTTTCTCCACCTCCCATGAGACAATCCAGGAGAAGAGGACTCAGAACAGGGCCAAGCCAGCCCAAGCCTATGACCCCTTCCCATTACAGGTGTGAAGTGCAGACAGAACTTCCTGAAGGTCACAAAACTCCTTTGCTCTGAAGACCTCCACCCTAGAGGGCCTGTACCTCGCTTTATTTAAGAACTTGACGGGCGTGATAAAATCCTCAATGGGAACGAGCTCCTGGCTCGCCTTTTCCAGTCGTCGGATCCTCTTTTTCAAGCGCTCCTTTGCTGCTTGGTCTTTTTTAGGGTCCACCTTCTTCTTCTTTTGCAGAGGTTCTGCTCTAAAGGATAAAGCAAACACTAAACATTTTCCTCTTTGGCCTCGTGAACGTGTAGAGACATGGCACTAGGGAAAGTGCCTGCAAACTTGTACCGAGCTCTCCCTCAGGAAAGGACCGTGTGGGCCTGGCCTCCCATGCTGAGTGTGGTAGGGAGACGGCCTCCACGGGGGGTCCTTATGAGAACTGTGTGGGCACGGTCAACCCAGGAAGGCGTGGAAAAACTCCGTGGGGTGTCAGGGTATAAATTAAAGGGAAGTGCTCATCTTTAGTGAGGGGTTTCAGGTGGGCCTTGGGATAGCACTGAAAAGCGAAAATACCAAACTGATGAATTAGAAGCTCGTTACTCACATTACTTATTTATTAATTGAAGTATAGTTGATTTACAATGTGTTAATTTCTGCTGTACAGCATAGTGACTCATTTATACATATATACATTTTTTAATATTCTTTTCCATTAATGCTTTATCTCAGGATATAGAATATAGTTCCCTGTGCTACACTATAGGACCTTGTTGTTATCCATTAGAAGCTCGTTACTCACATTTTAAATGGATTTGTGATTTATAAAAATGATTTGACTAAGAGAGACAGTATAATAAAAATAACTGTCAAGTTCCTGTTTATACTTTTTGAGATTGCTTAACAAATTTCCCTATCCTCGAGCACGGACAAAAGTCTGATTTACCCTCAGGAACACATCTCCTATGCTGATAAGTTACTATTCAGAACAACCGAATCTCTAGCATCAAGACTGAGTTTTATGAGTTAAGTCCCTAGAAAGTATTCAGGGTCCCAGGTGGAAAAAAGAATCCTCTCACCTCCCCCCACCTTTCCGGAGAGTAAGAAACGGAAGTGCTGTCTGTGCTCTTTAAAATTTTACACAAGAATCCCTTGAGAGCTAAGTAACTTTTCTTTAAACCACTTTTGCATTTAACTTTTGACCTCTGATTACAGATATAACAGTATTTCATATGAAAAGACATAAGGGCATCCATCTAAATTTAACTGAGAAACTTCGCAGACTGAACATCGAGCAACCTTGCTCGCTGGGTTCCCGTGCGCGAGCCCCCAGGCCGGGCCCGCGGCCGGGTTACCTCATGGGCACGAGTCCCCAGAACGACAGCAACGAGGCCCGCTGGTGCGCGTCCCTCGTCTGCGTCGGCCGCGCTCCCAGAAGCCTGGAAGAGACCGAGTGTGTATCAACGCCCGCTTCCCCGTTAAGGTCACTCACGAGCCCCGTAACTACGGGGTGAGACCGCCAAGGCCAGCAGGGAAGCTCTCAACCCGCGTCCCCGCGCACCCGCGTCCCGGCCCCTCCGCGCTCACCGGCTCGGCGGGCGCAGAGCCGCCCTCAGCGCCGCGGCCGCCATGCCTCCCGGTCGCC
>NW_020175053.1:6550383-6558464 GCF_003031525.2 Neophocaena asiaeorientalis asiaeorientalis
CGAACAATGAAGCTCCTGAAGCCGACCTGGGTCAACCACAATGGTGAGTGCGCGCGGGGGTCGCGGGGGGCCGAGCCCGGAGACGGGCCGTGGTCTGGAGCCAGGTGGGAGCCGCGCGCAGGCCTGCCCGCCTCGCTCCGACGCCGAGTGCCCGGTGCCCGCGCCGCGGGGCTGGCGGTCGCGGACTTTGTCCTCGCTCGAGGAGACCGGGAGCCGGGCACGTGCTCGGCCACGTCCGCCCTCGCCCCGGCCCTTGCTCCAAGCCCTCGGCCGCCCGCCCGTGGTCCGGGCAGGGTTAGCGGCCCGGCCCGGGGAGCGGCCCTGGGCGCCGGCCGGGATGTGCCAGAACGGTCCAGTGTGTGAAACTGGAGCGGAGTGGCCTTTCAGTAGCGGGGTGTAGACCTGGAATGGGCACGTCCTGCCATGCCAGAGGGACTGGATCTGGTGACAGTGCTTTAGGTGGGGGACCGTGATTCTGGGCTGAGATCCCCCAGCCCGAGGAATTACGTTCACACTGAGCTGGAGCATGAGGGCGACTCGGATGGGGCCTACGGGGCACAGGTGTGTGCTCGGAGAGGGCCTACCTTAGCTCTGGGGCAGCGGCCCTAAAGCACACCCAGGGAGCGGACTCATCCAGTCCTCTGGTAGGGAAGAGACTCTGGTACAGAGAAGCGCGGTAACCAGCAGTTTTGCTGTTGTTCTACCTGGCTCGCACACTTGCTGCAGGAGTTGGCCTTCGCCCCCTAGGAAGGTGAGGGGAGCGAGCCCCCATCCCCTACTGGTAGCAGTGAGCCCAGGGAGCAATACTCCAGCTGAGGGCCCGCAACCTGGATGGCCCGACTGTTGGTAGGCAAAGAGTCACCCTGATTCTGTCTTGTTCCTCATTTCTACTTTGCTGTGCGACTAGAGGGAGCTAGTTTTCTTTTAGAACAAGTTGGGTAGATGCTTTTGCCTTTCTTAAGTGTGTTGCTTTTTAGTTTTGAACTTGATCTCAGGATGCTTGCTTTCTATTGCTGCAGCCTTTCCATTTTCTAGCAGGACATCCTTCTCGTTTTTCAGGGCCCGGGTGAGGTCCCCTTTTCCTTTTGTTACCATTCCTCTTGAGTTACTCCACTAGATGTGCTCTGTCCCTGTGGGTGTACATTCCTTGTGCCCCTAGGGCGCAGACTGCCTCGCTTCCCTCTGCATTCCCTGCCACACTCAGCAGTGCCTTTCACGTAGAGGGTCTGCGATAAACGTTGGCTGAGCAGGTAAGAGGGCTGAGGTTGCCATAAGTTACTAAGACAGCTGGGTTGACAGTATGTGAAAGCAAAAGCAGTGAACTCTGGTTTCATTTCTCCTGTGTTGGTCTCCAAGCGCATCTCCTGACATGTAGTGTGAGATCTTTCCCTGGAGAACTGGGCAAATGTTCAGTAATTATAAATTATGGTGCTTGTGAATCAGGAAGGGAAAAGTTTTTACTATGAGCTAGTTTGCTGTGCAAGTGAAGTCTGAAGGAATTTTCATTTTGACACTGCCTAGATGAGGTTGTGTGTGTTGTGTACCCTTCTCCAGCCTTCCTTCTACCATGTAATTTATAACTTAGTGATAAGCTCCTTTGTAGGACACAAGTTTTATGCTGTGTAGGCACAAGTAAGTCAGGATACTTAAGCTATTGTTTAGGCACAAATGAGGGAGAGTCTGCAGCCAGGCCGCAGCCAGTAGTCCCCACCTGGCAGGGTGGGCTGAGCTGTGGGCCTGGGGCCTCTTGTTGCTGCAGCCTCTCCACTGTCCTCGAGTAGAACCTGATAGTATCTGCCCTGCCTTCTTTATAGCGTGATTGTGGTGTTTGCTTGGGAAGGAAGACAAAGTGCTCCCCGAGATAATAGAAGAAATTGAGACTCTTTTAAACCTGTTCTTTGTCAGGTTTCCTTTCTTTTAAAATCTCCGGGAATCACCCGTCTCATTGAGTGTTCGGGACTGTCGGGTAAATTACTGCTCTCCTGAAGGACGTACTGATGGTCTGGATCAGTACTGAGCTGTCCTTTAAAGACTGGTGAATAGGGGGAGCTGCTGGGGGCGAGCGCTGCTTAGCCAGGAGCCCAAGTGGTGGGTGGTGGCCAGTAAAGTCAAACGTGCTTTGGATTAAGGGACCCAAAAGACCGTGGTGGTTTGGAGAGAGCATCGCTGCACTTTCTGGCTTCCTGACTCTGCATTCAGTCTCCTGACTGATTATGCAGCGCGAACATACTTTTTCTGGGGTCTGAAAGCCTGAAGAGGGAGGGAGCAGAGAGCCCTGCGTTTTCCCTGAGGTGGCAGGATTCATCAAATAGTGTAAGCGGGCAAATTGAAAGCAGAGAGAGAAGTGTTTGTTGGGTGCAGGTGTGTTCTCAGTTTTCGTTTTCCTGGCTGATGATAGTAGTGAGACCTTTCCTCTAAGGGAGGGTTTCTCAGTCTCAGCACTATTGACATTTTGGGCCACATAACTGTTGTGGAGACCAATCTGTGTTGTAGGATGTTAGCAGCATCCCTGGAGAACTGGGCAAATGTTCAGTAATTGTGAATCAGGAAGGGAAAAGTTTTTACTATGAGCTAGTTTGCTGCCCTCCCGATGCCAGTAGCATCTTCACTCACACACACACACACACAGAGTTGTGACAACAGAAACTGTCTCCAGACATTGCTCTCTGTTGGCCAGGTCACCCCCAGTTGAGAATCACTGTTCTAAGGTGATCGGTTAAATATTGAAGTCATGTCACAGTAATGAGCTTTGAGCATGGAATCAGACTGGATTCAAGATGTCATCATTTATTAGCTGTAGATTGTTGGGCTTGTGACTCCACTTTCTGGGCCTTGGTAAAGTTGAAGCTATGTGCCAGGCATTGTTCACACACACACATACACACACACACACACACACACGTGTTTTACTCTGTGTTCTTGGATATGGCATTCCTTATGTATTTTATTTTAGGCTTGGCCAAAATAAGGTTTATTTCTAAGTTAAGTTATGACCATATATTTGTTAGAAACTGAAAGCAATTGGGTTTTTGGTTGTAGGAAAATGCAGTTTGTATGTTGAGAATCATTGAGATTCATGGTTCTTCCCATCGCAGGGCCTTTGTCCCTGAGAGTTTTTCTGGAATTCTTGTGGTGTTCATGCACAGCTCTTTAGTGAAGCCCATTCTAACCAGAAGGGCCAGGACTGAAAGGACACTCATTCTCCTTTGGTTTCTGGCAGTGTTGTAAAAAGGTGTATGGCAAATTTTCAATAATGGGATAATTTGTCAGTTAACTGCATTGCTTTATGGCGTGTGTTTTTTCTCCTGTCCTATGATTGGATTCTTTTCCCTACCTCTTCTCATTCCACAAAGGATTTAAGACATTCTTCTGAGGCATGTCCTGCACCTGAGTGATAATGAATGTCAGTTTCAAGGGGAAACTCCAGGAAGGATGACCCAGTAATGAAGCTGGCCTGGGTGTGGAAAGGCTCTGCACAGCTGCTCTGAGAACAGGCCAGGAGGGATCCCGGTAGTGACGTTTTGTGACTGCCCTGGTCATTCAGGTAACCTGTGCAGTTGGCCCAGATCAGGGCTTCTCAAACAGGCCAGAGTCTGGAGACATTTTTGGTTTTCACAGCTGGAGGGGGTGGAGTGTGGGTGGAGGACAGGATGCCGCTGAACTAGAATGCTCTGCAGCCTCATGGATGCTCCTCTGCAACAGTCACCTGGCCCAACGTCCATAGCGCCGAGGCTGGGAAACTGCTGTAGGTGAGAGTACCTTTGTATCGTTATTTGGCCTTTTCATCCATCCAACTAGATTGTAAGCTTCTTGAGGACAAGGAATTTGCCTATTATTTTGGAGTCAGATAGTCCTGTTCTTGAGTCTCTGTGCTCTGCTGCTCACAAAGGGTGTTACAGAAGGTTCTTTACGTCTCTTATCCTGGTCTGTTAAGTGAAGCGGGTAACAGCTGCTTTGGCTGCTGCCTGCTCACCTGCGAAGGCTCAGGAAATGCACACTCTCTTCACAGTGTCACACTGACTTAACACCTGAAGACAGTAGAGTGATTTTTTAAAATAACCAGAATACATCTGAAGAGGATTCGGAAGAAAACTGGGTGGGATTTTGCCTTAGATAGCACACTTGTGGGATTTACACTGATTTATACTCTGAACGTTGAACCCTTCTGGAGAGAAGTTCTGTGGGGATCAGAGGTAAAAAGACACTCCCTGTGCACGGAAAACTGTGCCAGGTGGGAGAGGGGACCACATTCTAGAATGCAGGGCAGAGGGGTAGCCTGGGGAGGAGGGCGTGGTCTGTGGGTGCCCTTGGGCTGGGTCTGGACCACAGGAGGACTGTGAGGCAGAGGAGGTGCCACTGCTGTGGGAACGTCAGGAGTGGAGGCCCAGGGAGGGCTGGCGTGTGGAGCATGTTAACACAGAGACTGCGCAGGTGATGGCAGGTGGGGCTGCAGGGCAGAGCCATGAGCACCTGCCTAGAAGCTTGGACTCCTTCTGGGGGTTGCGAGAGGGGAGCATGGGGCGTTTCTGAGGAGGCTGGATGTGGTTGGAAGGCCCCAGAGGAGCTGGTAGGCATTCCCTGGGCCTAGGTGAGAGGTCCTGATGGAGGCAGGGAGGTCAGTGGTAGAGGTGCACATGGGGTAGAGGCAGGTAGCTGTGTAGATTGGAGACGCTCAGAGTTGATTTCTTTAGTATGCTGAGAACAGAGTAGAGTTGAGGGCTAGGAAATGAGGTTTTCTTAAATATTTCTTTTAATTTAAGGAGTGGTTAAAAAGATGTTTTCACCTTATGAGTTGAATTGAAGTTACACAGCTGGGAGGGACCTCTGGGCAGTGCCTGGCCTTGGCCATTGAGGGGACCTGCTGCCTGCCTTGACCCCCCCTTTTCCCCAGAGGTACGAGGCTACCCTGTTCATCCAGGGTGTTTGCCTGTGGACTGCAGAGGTGCCTGGCTCATGAAACATGGGTCTGGAATGAGCCCTGGGGACCATACATTGATGCAAGCACATTTTATCCTGCCAAGACGAGCAGCAACACCTGGAGGCGGGAGCGGGCCATCGGTTCGTCCACGTCATTAAAGAGCAGGGAGGGCATGTCATGGACACTGGACGCCCACCCACTTCCTTTCCATCAGAACCCCAGGGTTTTCCTCTTGTCTGCCCTCTTCTTTAGGGTCTTGATAGCCCTGAGCTGGAGTGTGGGTGAGTGCCCAGGCCTCGTTGGGGAACAGCCATGTGATGCCATTCTAGGCAGTAGGACTGGGAGGGGATGTCTGCTCAGGGTTTCTGGGGAATAATCAGGTAAGAAGAGATGCTTGAGAGGCCCATCTCTCTTCTCCTGGACTTCACTGTGTCTGTGTGTGGCAGCCAGCCTGTGACCCTGAGGACAGGGCTCGCACCGAGGATGACAGGAGGGGAAGGTGGAAGGAGTGGCTGCTTATGCCGCTATGAATGAACCTTGAAGTCAGCCCTTCTCAGGACTTGTCACGTGACTTAGTAGGTTACCCTTGAAATTCTCTCTGACTTGCTGCAGAAAGAAAACATCCCTGACAGTACAGTTGGCAGATGGGAACTGAGACAGTAAGTTTCTGTAAGGAGAAAAGGAGATGCAGGAGGGGAGCTTACTGAGGTGACAGAGGGCAGGCCTCATAAACGAGAGTGGTAGGTGGGTGAATGCGGGAGAAAGCCCTGGGGTAGGGGTAGGGTGGGAGGAGTTTAAATAAGGTTCTTTGGGGAAGCCTGAGTGAGAAGGTAACATGTGAGCAGAGACCTCGTTGCAGGAAGCAGGCGGTGAGCTGGATGTGTGTGTGCCCAAGACATACCTGGGGTGCTCTTGGACTCCCCACCTGCGGGGCGTGAGGGAAGCAGGGCTGGACAGGTAGGAGCTGGTCGGTAATGCAGGTACCGCAGAAGCTGCAACTGGCCCTGCTGGGGGGCTGGCTGAGCCCTTCAGAGTTGTCCCGAATTGGGATGAAGGGCTCAGGCCTTTATACTCCCACATCCACAGTCATCAGGTGTAGGCTGTCCCTGCCAGGAGGCCTGATCTTGGTCAAAGCAGTTCTGCTGAGGAGCTGTCACAGGCTGTAAACACTCCCACAGCTGGGGGGGTGGGGGGGCGTGTTTCAGTACTGGAGGGAGGGCACCTGGACAGGGCATATGGCAACCTCCTAGGCCTGATGGAGGTGAGGAAGGCGGCCCTCTGTGGAAGGAGCATTTCAGGCAGCGAGAATGGCCAGAGCAAGCTTGCCTGGTGGGTCTGAGGAAGAGCAAGGATGTGGGAGCAACACTGGGAGGCATGAGCAGCAGGAGGTGAGGCCAAGTGAGCAGTGGACTGGCTGGAGGACCCGCACGCACGGGCCCTCCATGCAGCTCGAGTAGAGGAGTCCCACACCTGGCGTGCTCTCAGATCTTGCTGGCCACTGCACTGGGACTTGGCCGGGCAGTGGGCATGGGGGCAAGGGCGGGAGCTGGAGGACCTGGGAAGAGGCTGTGGCAGTGATCCAGAGGTGGCCAGGGCAGTGGTGGTGCAGTGAGTGTGTGTGTGGTGGTGGCGGGTATACATAAACACATACACACATGTTGGTGTTGAAGTGTAATTTACATAGTGAAATGCACAGACATGGTGAGTTTTGACAAACAGGTACACTGTAACCTGTTCCCCACTCAAGATACAGAATGTTTGCACCTCCCCAGAAAATTAGAGTTACAGTAGTGAATGTAGTCATCAGGTCAAATGTGGGGTGTGAGATAGGGGGGGAAGGGGAGCCCGTGGGATCAGTAAGACTGTGAAGGAGCAGATGGGGAGGAGGAGCCAGGTTCAGTGACGCGGGGTGACCAAGCCCGGCCCCGCGAGAGGCCTTCCTGAAGCGCCTGTATGCTGAGGGGCCTCAGCCTCCTCATCCTGAAGCACCAGGGCTCTGAGCTGGAGCTGCTATTGAGGAACAGGACGGCTGCTTTGTTTTTGGCTGTGTCCATTGCCAATCTGATTGCTCTAGGGTACGTTAATGGTGTGTGAGGATCTGGATAATGGAGCACTTTGTGACTTTATGCTTGTAATGTGGA
This sequence comes from Neophocaena asiaeorientalis asiaeorientalis, assembly GCF_003031525.2. Classification (NCBI taxonomy): domain Eukaryota; kingdom Metazoa; phylum Chordata; class Mammalia; order Artiodactyla; family Phocoenidae; genus Neophocaena; species Neophocaena asiaeorientalis. The sequence continues at coordinate 6,557,443 of NW_020175053.1, forward strand.
AAATGTAAAGTAATTTTTCTTATAAAAGTAATGCCTGTTCAATTTAGAAAAAGTTAGAAAATACAAAAAGGAGAACACATTGTTATAACTTTTTAATATGGTCTTTCAGACCATTTGGAAAAAATAACTGGGTAACAGTGCTTTTTGAAAACACATTTTGTTTAGTGTGCATACCATATTATAAAGGTACCTGGGTTGTTCAAGATCTTAGCCAAATGCCCAATATCATAATAAATCCAGTGTTTTTATTGAGTAGCCTCCCTTCAGACAGCTGAAGTGTTACCATGCATTTTCCACTTAAATGATATTGTAGGGTTGTTATTTTTCTTTTTTCTTTTTTTAATTGACGTACATTAATTAGTTTCAGGTGTACAACATAATGATTCAATATTTGTTCATAATTGCAAAATGATCACCGCAATAAGTGAACATCTGTCACCTCACATAGTTAAAGAATTATTTTTTCCTGATGAGAACTTTTAAGATTTATTCTCTTAGCAACTTTCAAAAATGCAATACAGTATTATTAACTATAGTGTTATTTTCTTAGTTGTGATTGTTGTTAAACAAACTTTCTCCTCTATGGGAAAGTTCTTTTTTTTTTAATTTTTTTTTTTATTTTTGGCTGTGTTGGGTCTTCATTGCTGCGCGTGGGCTCTCTCTAGTTGCTGCGAGCAGGGGCTGCTCTTCGTTGTGGTGCGCGAGCTTCTCATTGCGGTGGCTTCTCTTTTTTGCGGAGCACGGGCTCTAGGCGCGTGGGCTTAGTTGCTCCGTGGCATGTGGGATCTTCCTGGACCGGGGCTCGAACCTGTGTCCCCTGCATTGGCAGGCGGATTCTTAACCACTCCACCACCAGGGAAGCCTGGAAAATTGTTCTTAACTGCTCTTAATTCTCTAATGGATCTAGATAAGGAGGGATGACTCTATTTATAGAAATTCATCTTGCAGATATCTTTTAAGGAATATCTCTGTTCTGTAAAATAAGAGGAGAAAAGAGTATGAAGAAACACCAACGCTTTTTT
>NW_020175053.1:6558527-6558886 GCF_003031525.2 Neophocaena asiaeorientalis asiaeorientalis
TGTGTGCGTGTGATACGCGGGCCTCTCAGTGTTGTGGCCTCTCAGTGTTGTGGCCTCTCCCGTTGCAGAGCACAGGCTCCGGACGCACAGGCTCAGCGGACATGGCTCACGGGCCTAGCCGCTCCGGGGCATGTGGGATCTTCCTGGACCGGGGCACGAACCCGTGTCCACTGCATCGGCAGGCGGACTCTCAACCACTGCGCCACCAGGGACGCCCCAAAGCCTTCTTGATTGTGTGTTGGCAAATGCTGCAGGAGACGTGAGGAGGTCTGTAAATGATATACCTGCACTTTCTTCAACTCTAGTTCATCTCCCCCCCCCCCCCCCCCCCCCCCCCCCCCCCCAACACAAACACACAC
>NW_020175053.1:6558909-6601007 GCF_003031525.2 Neophocaena asiaeorientalis asiaeorientalis
CCAACCCAACAACGGTTGCTCCAGCTTCCTTCCTGTGCTGTGTTTTGAATGTCTCAGGCACCTGACACCTGAGGTGTCCCTGCAGTTGTGCTGACTTAGGGAGACCAAGAAGTTGTGGTTGAAGCGGTGGAGGTCCTAGCTGCAGACGGCTCTGTGCAGCCAGGGCTCTGCTTCCCCTGCCCACCTTCCCAGGATTGGGATGCTAGTGACATGGAATGTGTGTTAGAACTGGGGGCCTCTGCCCAGCCTTTCACAACATCAAGTGTTTATGGAGTGCCTACTGTGTGTCACTGCCCTGGGGAGACCCCGTGACTAAGCAGACAAAAGTGACTCAGCTCTCGGGCTTTACATTCCGGTGGGCAGAGTAGACAGACGTGCAATAAAGGAAGCGACACCTACAGTACGTGGGAAAGTAGATCAGTGTTAGGGGGGTTGTTGTGCCAAGCTGGGTGGTCAGGGGAGGCCTCAGTGCGGGGAACGGAGGCAGGAGGGAAAGAGCCAGGGTGGGCGCTGGGTGGGAGTGGAGAGGAAGCGGGCGCTGGACTATCAGTGGGGGCAGGGGCTGGTCTGGAGTTGAGGCCGGAGAAGTCGCGAGTCCTGTGGCTGTTGTGAGGCCTTGACCGAGATGGCAGGTTTGGGCGGGAAGACCAGGAGCTGCTTGTGGCAGCAGCAGGCAGGCGGGCAGCTGGACAGAGGGGTTTCCTGCCCCGCAGAGAGCAGAGAGCTCAGGTGCAGGGTTCCCTCCAGAGAGATTGCTGGTTATGGGACGTGCGCACTGTCACCTGCACGAGAAAAGCATCCGCTTCATGATGACAGCCACTGGTGTTTTGATGTTTACCTTTATCAGACACAGACATATATGCAGTTTTTAGAAAACAGGCTTCATGTGTACATATGCGCATTTATTCCTTATTGAGGTGGTTGTAGATTCCCACGCAGCTGAGATCCTCTGTACACTTTGCCCAGTTTCTCCCAGGGGTGACGTTTGGCAAAGCTGCAGTCTGATGTCACGATGATGTTGACAGACCCCACCTGCCTCACTCAGAGCCCACTCTTACTTGTAGCGTTCATCTGTGTGGGGTGGCTGCTGAGTCCCACACAGCTTTGCACCTGTGAGGGTTCATGTAAACACAGCAGTCAAGACCAAATGGTTCGAACACCTTTACAACCATACCCACCTCCCTCCCACGCCCCTCCAGCTTGTATACATATTTATGGTTTGCTTTGGTTTTGGTTAGCATTTTTTTAAGTTGTGACAAAGTAAACCATAAAATAAAATTTACCATCTTAACCATCTTTTAAGTGTATAATTCAGTAGTGTTCTGTATGTTCACATTGTCGTGCAGCCAATCTCCACACACCTGTTCATCATGCAAAACTGAAACTCTGTCCCCATTAAGCAGTAACTCCCCAGTTCCCCCTCCCCCAGCCCCTGGCACCACCATCTACTTCCTGTCTCTATGAATTTGACTCCTCTAGGGACTTCATATAAGTGGAATCATACAGTATTTGTGCTTCTGTGACTGGCTTATGCAAATTAACATAATGTCTTCACAGTTCATCCATGTTGTAGCTTGTATCAGAATTTCTTTCCTTTTTATTGCTGAATAATATTCCATTGTGTGGACGTACCACATTTTATTTATCCATCATCCATCGATGGACATGAGGTTACTTCCACCTCTCAGCTGTTGTGAATAAAGCTGCTATGAATGTGGGTGTACACATATCTCTTCAAGACCCTGCTTTCAATTCCTTTGGGTGTAAACCCAGAAGTGGAATTGCTGGATCACAGGTAATTCTATTTTTAATTTTTTGAGGAACTGCCATACTGGTTTCCACAGCAGCTGCACCATTTTTCATTCCCACTAGCAGAGTACATTCCCAATTTCTCCACATACCCACCAGCACTTGTTATTTTTACTTTACTTTTCTTTTTTTGTTTTTTTGTATTGAGTTTTAGGAGTTCTCTATATATTCTGGACATTAATTCCTTATCTGATATGTAATTTGCCAGTATTTTCTGTGGGTTGCGTTTTTATCCTGTTGATAGTATCCTTTGATGGGCAAAAGTTTTCAAGAAATCCAGTTTGTCTATTTTTTTCTCTTAATGCCTGTGCCTTTGCTATCATATCTAAAAAAATCATTGCCAAATCCAATGTTATGAAGCTTTTTCCCTATGTTTTGTTCTAAGAATTTTTATAGTGTTAGGTTCAACCTTTGGGTCTTTGATCCATTTTGAGTTAATTTTTGTAGATGGTGTTAGGTAAGGATCCAGTCTCATTCTTCTGCATGTGGATATTCAGTTTTCCTTGAACCACTTGTTGAAGAGACTGTCCTTTGCTGTATTGAATGGCCTTGGCAGCCTTTTTGAAAATCTGTATTCTATTTCATTGGTCTGTGTGTCTTCATGCCAGTAACACACTCTTTTGATTACTATAACTTTGTAGTAAATTTTTTTTTTTTTTTTTTTTTTTTTAGGGAAGCCCTGTAGTAAATTTTGAAATCAGCCAAGTGTAAGACCTCCCACTTTGTTCTTTTTCAGAATTTGTTTGGCTATTTGGAGTCCCTTGAGATTCCATATGAATTTTAGGATGGGTTTTTCTGGTTTTGCCCCCCCCCACAAAAAAGTCATTGCAGTTCTGACAGGGATTGCATTAAATCTGTACAGCTTTGGATGTTACTGACATCTTAACAATATTAAGTCTTCGATTCATGAAGATGGGCTGATTTTCCATTTATTTGTGTTTCTGTTGGTTGTCTTGCCACTGTTTTCTAGTTTTCACGTACAAGTCTTCGACCTTTGTTAAGTTTACTTCTAAGTATTTTTTTCTTTTTGATTCTATTTTAAATAGAATTGTTTTGTTTCTTTTGGATTTTCACTGTTAATGTGTAGAAATGCAGCTGATGTTTGTTGATTTTGTATCCTTCAGCTCTACTAAATTTGTTTATTTTGTGGAATCTTTAGGGTTTTTACACATAAGATCGTGTCTTTTGCACCCACCTTATATTTTGTTTGTTTGTTTGTTTTTGCGGTATGCGGGCCTCTCACTGTTGCGGCCTCTCCCGTTGTGGAGCACAGGCTCCGAACACGCAGGCCCAGCGGCTCTGCGGCATGTGGGATCTTCCTGGACCAGGGCACGAACCCGTGTCCCCTGCATCGGCAGGCAGACTCTCAACCACTGCGCTACCAGGGAAGCCCCCACCTTATATTTTAATATTGTTTTGTAACTTCTTTTCCACTTAATAAATGTTTCACACATTTTCCCATGTTTCACGTTTAATTACAAATTTACCAAAATTTGTTAGAACCAAGTATTATTGGGTCATATGGGCACAGCACACAGTGAATGGAGGCCTCGCCCTCCCCAAACTCCTCGCCAGCACGATGCACTAAGGGACTTCCAGTCAGTTCTGCCCCTTGAGCCGTCAGAGTGTAAAGGCCAGAGGCCCTGTGGCTGCATAGCAGGCCGCTGGCCTGTCTGCCCTCCGTGCTTCCTCCCACTTCTCCCCACCAGCACTCCTCTCCTCTGGGAAGCTCCCTGAAGCTAGGAAGGAGGATTCTATCTGAGCACCCTGGCTAAAACCCAGCTTCTGTAACTCACTCTTTTCTGCCTGATGACGAGCATCTGTACTGCAGTCCTCAGATCAGCACACACAGACAGGAGAGTGTGGAAGCGGGGTGCTCTGTGTGCGCTGAGGAAGGGTCCCCAAAGGTGTCAAGGAGGGGTGACCTGGAAGCAGAGCTGAGGAGAATGGGTTGGTGGGTGTCGGGGGAGAGAGTGCTGGGTGCTAACAGCTCTAAGGGTCCAGGGAGTGTGTTAATTTAACTTTTGTCTCTGTCTCTGTACAAAGAAGAGCTGAACACTGGAGGGGGTTGGGAGTTCATCTTTGTCCTTGTGCTGGGCCACATGGAAAGTTCTCGAACTAGTCCAGCCACAGCGTCCCTTCCCTCAGCTCCACCGCCAAGAGCCCTTTAGAAAAAGGAGGACATGTGAGCCACTGCTCTCCTTGGGGCTGGAAGGTCCACTGCCTTAGCGGGTGAAAAGCCAGCACCATGCCGGTGGCCTCCTGTAGGTCCACTTTTGTGTGTCCCCAGGGCGCATCACTGCAAGAGGAGACAGTTATGCCAGCCACGCCCCTCACCGGGGTGCACCCTGATCTCAGAAACAGACATGAGACTTAGGCCTAGAAGCATGTGACTCGGCATCTTAATCCGTCTTGCAAGGTGCTGGTCAGGGTGACTGTGGCCTCCCCATTTTGTAGATTAGGAAACTGCAGAGGAAGATTAAGTAACTTACTCGAGGCTGTGGAGCTGGTGAGCAGCAGGACTGAGGATCCAACCCGTGGGCGCTTACTGCCCAAGCCCAGGCCTGTTCCCACCCCCCATTTCTGCCATCCCACTGCCCTCCAGCTTAGCAATTCCCTCTCCGTCTGAACAGCTAATGCCCTCGCCCCAGAGTGGCAGTTGGGAAGGTCTGCACTCCTTGGTGGCACCCTGCCTATCTGTCTGGCTCCCTCCCCACTCTGCCCATGCTGCACTGCACAGTGGCAGGTCGGACCCATTCTTGATTCCATGCCACGTCCCCTCGGCTTGGGGGTCCCCTCACCCACTCTTTCACTGACTTCTCAACCTTGGGGACTTAGGGCAGTTGTGATTTCTGCAGGAAGACCCCAAGATCAGTTAGGTGGCTCCCCACCCGTGCAGACCTCTGTCACTGGACTTAGCTGTGAGGTTCATGTTGTCTACGTTTTGGCGCTCCCTGGGCAGGGCCAGGCTTCTGTATCTTTACTTTCTGTCTGCTTAGCCCAGTGTCAGCTCCTAGGATGGGCTGTGATTGGTACCTGTGCAGTGGAGCCCTTGGGCTCTGTATGTTCTTGGGGGGTCAGGCTGGCCCGTGACTTGTAGGCAAGTGACTTTGATGCACTCCAGGAGGGAATACAGACTTCAGGAGCTAACCAGCACCCCGGGGGCCGGTGGATGCTCCTCACTGGTGGCCACTTAAGACTGATGCTGGCTGAGCTGGAACTTTCTTGGTTAAGATGATAAATGGTCAGCTTGGGTTAGCTTAAGCAGAACAGTGAATGAACTGGCATCTTGGGTTATCTCGTGTATAACAAACCACCCCCAAACTTGCTGGCTTAAAACAACAGCTTTATTATCGTTTGTGATGCTGCTCTTGGCAGGGCTCTGTGGGGCCAGCTCATCCCAGCTCCTCACGGGCTCTGCTGGGGCAGCTTGAGCAGCCCGGGGCTGGAACAGCTCACCAGGGGCCCCGGGGCCTGGCCTTGAGGCCCACTTCTCACTCCGTGTGGCCAGCTGGGGCCTCCTCTCAGCAGGATGGTCTCAGCGGGGTTGGACTTCTTACATGGCAGCAGGCTCTCTCCAGAGGGCAGATGTTGAATGAAGCTTCCTTACAAGCCCGCCACACATTCTGTTAGTTAAAGACTGGTCCAGGGCCAGCCCAAATTCAGGGGGCGGGGTGCACACAGGCTCAAAGAGCCGAGGAGTCCAGGGCGATGCTCGGAGCAGCAGGCCCGGTCCTGCACGCTCATGCTTACACTCTCGCCCGCCTTCCCTCTGGCTCACTAGCCCTCATTTCTCCCCTCTGGGCTTTGCGGGGATGGGTTCCCCCCAGGCAGGTAGTTTACTCCTTGGGCTTTGGGGCCAGATACCTGGCCTCTACCAGGCAGCTGTGTGGCCTTGGGCAACTTTCCAGACCTCTCTGCATGCCTCCGTTTCCCCCTTGTGGTGAAATGAGTGAGGGAAGGCCCTGGGCCATGCTGCCTGCTGGTTTGAGAAAAGCCCGGGAGCAGTGGGGGGCCAGGGAGCAGCGGGGCTGGCCCTAGAAAGGCAGTGTCCCTCGGACGGACCCCCGCGTGGCCCTGGCCCTGGAGGAAGGCACGGCCGGGTCGCAGCCCCTGCCCCTGGAGACACCTGCTCTTCTGAGTTTCACGAGGCCTTAGCGGTGCCAGCTGCTCCCTGTCCCCTGGCGTCCAGCAGGGCCCCACCAGGTCTCGGCGCTGGGTGTCTGGGCCCATGGCCCCGCTCGTCCTTTCTCTTTCTCACAGCGCAGGTGGCAGGAAACCACCTTCACAACGGCTTCCCTCCAGCCACTCAGCCTGTGGGGAAAGGGTGGCACGTTCCCAGCAGCGCATGTGGGAGTCTGGTGTCATTGGTGGCAGCCGCTTGGCCCAGGAGGGCGCAGGCGTCCCCGCCTGCCTGAGTGTGGGCCCTTCAGGTCCTCTCCCCCGTGCTCTCTGCACCTGCCTTCCTGGGCTCCCCAGGGGATGGTTTCTGGGCTCTTTTCTTGAAGGTTAAGGGGGGACTGTTAGGGTCTGACCTACAGAGGAAGAGCTCTGGCGGGCCGGCTGCTCTGCGCTGGAGAGAGTGCGGCTGTGTCGGGGCTCGTCCCACGTACCCCGGGAACAAGTGCTCACAGTGGCCTGGGACTGAGTTTCCTGTGTGCGGGGGATGGCTTTGAACACACTGCGTGTGCTCAAGACTGGTCGGCAGCTGCTGGGCTGAACTTGACCTGTCACTGTAGAGCTCTGGCTCAGGGACCGGGGCCTGTTGTAGAGGCTTTGCTGTTGGAGTGACTGCCCTGCTACTGGAGACTCAGTAGGGCATTTGCATTTGGTGCCTCTGCTTGCTGATAGCCCTGCACCGCTGCTTCCCCCAGGACCACATAATGACCAATAGAGGGAGGGGGCACTTCCCTGGTCTTGTGGAAGCTCACTCTCAGCTTGACAGTGGAAGTGGGCCCTCCAGAAGAAGGTGGGGTGAGCTGGGTGCCGCCAGGGGCCACGCTGGCCTTTTGGTCCCAGCACTTGATCTTCCGTGCTCTCATGGGAGCCCTGGCAGGACTTTCAGCTCTCAAGCAGCCACCGCTGGACCTGCCCAACCCGCACTTGCTGCCACATGATTCCAGAGCTCGTGACCCTCATGCTAGTGTCCATGCCACCACCTCTTGGGTGACAGAGAGAGCATCCTCAACTAAGAGACCCCTTGGCAACAGCCCTTTGTATCAACGACCACTGATGTCCAGTTCGTTGTCAGGTGTCTCATTTGTCCCTGAGCAGATATTTCTGAGCCACCTTCCCAAGGCCCAGGCCAGAAGCTGAAGGAGGCCAGGGAGCTGGACAAACACCCACCGGGCACAGGCATAGTCTGCCGTGGCACCTTTGCCAGCCAGGTCTGCCCAGCTGGCTATCCAGCTTCATGGGCCCCTGGTGGGGGACTGGGCCCGTGTTGTACCACAGCCCTTCCCCCGCAGGGACTGACTGTCTGATTGACCACACCGTGGGGCCATCCCTGGAGGCTCAGCTGGAGGAGACATTGAGAAGGCGACTCTCCATGGACGTCAATGCAGCAAGAACACACGGGGTGGGGGGGGCTTTTGGAAGCAGGGTCACGACAAGGGAGGCGGTGCCTATGCTTTGCAGCCACTGGTCCTGCGCAGCTGTCAGATGGCCAGGCAGAAGAGCCAGGCTACCTGTGTCCCAGCTGCAGCCAAGTACAAATCCCTGGGATGGGGAGATGGCTGAGGTGCAGCCCCTGTGACTCAGGGCTCTTGTCCCCAGTAGCTCGTGGTCTTTCCAAACACGCACACCTGGCAGGTGGCAGGCTTTCGTCCGGTGGACCTCAGTGTAAGTGCCGGGGTCTGCGGGCTCAGTCCCGCAGTGACAGGATGCTTTGTCCTACTTTCAGACTTTAAGCTATTCGATGTCCCTTGGAGAGTCTTTTAACTCACAGGTGATTTATTGGTAGCCTGTTTTTTTCCCTAGGAGCAGTGATTAGGGACTTTACATGAAAAACCAATATTTTAAATGTTTGAGCTTGCTGCTATTTTCCAATGAATAAAAGCCAAGAGAGATGTTATGTGTTTTTTTTCTTTGTTCCCAGGCAAGCCAATTTTTTCAGTTGATATTCACCCTGACGGGACCAAGTTCGCAACTGGAGGACAAGGTATGTTCACAGGTAGTGGAGGGAGCGCTCACAGCCCTGCGCCTCACCCCATGTCTCCTGATGCCCAGGAGCTGGGAGGAGGGAGAGGGCCTGCTGCTCATCAGCATGGATGTGCTAGGTCACATCTAAGCCCTTTGTGGCTCTGGCATACTCTCTGTAACTACTTAGGCAGCAGATTCCTGCTGACTAGGTTCATATTACAATCAGTCTGCATCCCCACCTTACTGAGCACGGGGAGTGGCCGGTGGTCCTGTGGTCAAAGCCCCAGCCCCAGAGGCAAGGTCTCTGGTAGCATTTGCTCACCTTGAAAAAGGGAGGAGGTGGCTAAATTATGAAGTTAGTCATGTAGTCATGAAGCTTATTTTTCTGGGCTCAAAAGAATTCAACTGTGTCACTCAGGAGCTCTGGACTTAGCTGGGGGGCCGGAGTTTTGTCCTTGTCCACGAGAGGGGGCGCACCTTCCCGCCCGACTTGGCACAGTGAGGTCTTGGGAGCTGTTGAGGAAATATTTTTACCCACTGGCCAAGAGGCCATTTCAAGTGTGCTTTATGGTAATTCTGACATGTCCATTTCTAGGCACTTACTAGTTTTTGCCTTCTGTAACAGAAAGTTAGTGAGAGGTTGCCCTTTTTTAGTTATCAGTAATGGAAAACATTACTAAAATGCATAGATGTATATTTTTAGCAGAGTACTACTTCTGCTTATGACCACAGGAACCTCAAATGCCCTCTTTTAGTTGACCTCCCATCTGTAGGTGATGGCAAAGGGCAGGTAAGATGGTAACGATCCTTTCCCTGTGTTGAGGGCACATTTCAGGCTTGGTTCTCAAAAGTGTCCAGTCAGCTGTGGGAACAGCAGTGGACCCCAAGCAGCACCTAGAGGGGAGGGGAGGTTGCAGGGGTGCCTGTGCACAGCCTCTTTGGGTTCAATATGAGGGGTCTGGGTTCTGGGTGGGCACAAGGACCTCCTAGGGGCCCCTGGTGGACCTGTGTTAGAGACCAGGCCAGAGTTCAGTGCAGACCCAGGCAGGCCTCAGCCTCCTACTGAGCCCACTGCCTCCAGTCCCCAGCGGCACTTGTTTTTGTTCACCTTCCCTGTGACACATAATAGTAACTCAGATCCCGCTGATCTATCAGCCCTGACTTCTGACAGCTAGGTGAGGGCGGGTCACAGGCTCCTATTGCCACTCCTGACACATTGAGTTGTTTCTGCTCCTTCGTTCCAGGACAGGATTCTGGGAAGGTTGTAATCTGGAATATGTCTCCAGTCCTCCAGGAGGATGACGAGAAGGATGAAAATGTCCCCAAGATGCTTTGCCAGATGGACAATCACTTAGGTATTACAGGGTGGCCCTTTGCAGGCTTTGCGTGTTGGCACAGTGCCCAAGGTTAGCACGTGTGTTTGTAATTAGAGAGATAAGGCCCGTGCGGCGGTAGCTCCCCTCGGCCTGCTGTCTGAAGGCACAGATGTTGGCTGCACACCTGGGTGAGTTATTCAGCAGAAGACTCGGCCTGCCCACAGAACCATCTTTGGACAGTCTGCAGGTACCTCTGGTGATTTCCTGCTCATGAGTCGTTACTGCCTGATTCCATGGGGCTTTGGGGCCAGCGACCTGGAAGCAGTAGGGTTCCGGGGAAGGGTGCACGAAAGACAGTTCACCAAATGTCTCAGATGGCCGCCGTGTCACTTGGGGCCCTTTGCCAGGCCCTTGTGGCCACTGGACAGTGTTGTAGTTTCCTTTCCTGCTGTAGTGCCTTAGTTTCCTGCCCTTGAGCATCAGGCTCTGGTTTCCAACCTAGCTGCCCACTGAGATGCTCCACTATCAGTTATGCCCCCTCCCTGTGTGCTATGTGTTCCTGCTCTCCCGACACGCCCCTTGGCGTCCTCCACCCCAGAACACAAGGTGCCCGCAGGCCACGTGTGGACCACATCTTGGATAATGTCCCTTCTGCTGTGGGGCTCCAGAGGCTCTTGACCCATCAGGGCCAACAGGGATTTCTCCTGGCCTTAGTTTATAAGTGCAGGACCAGTCTACCTGCAGTGTTGACAAGTTTGGAAAAAGAGCTGGTAGGTGGCTTGAAGTCAGAGTTTTATGCTCTACCAAGCTGCTCCCCTGAAAGTTCTGGGAAAGGCATCTTGGCCTTTTTAGTATATGCCCTCATTTTGAGAATTATCCCTACTCAGAAATACATCTCATCATTCGACAGCCCTGAGATTTAGTTACTTACCAGTTTTCATGGAAAGAAGCCTTCTCCTATTGACTGTTTGATTAAGCACTAATGCTTCTCAGATGACGTAGCGTTTCCCCTCCAGACTCTGCTCTGGTATTTGTTCTTACAGCACAAGTAGGTTGGTGCGTGAACTGAATTGTTCTTCCGGGGCTTTCACACAGTAGGTACCTTGAGTAGATCAGATAGATTAGATTTTGTAAACCCTCTGCATCTTGCCAAACTGCACAAAGCAAATGAGCATGGCGACTGGATTTTCATCACCCTATTTTTTTTTCTTCCCAGCATGTGTGAACTGTGTGCGGTGGTCAAACAGTGGGATGTATTTAGCTTCTGGGGGAGATGACAAACTGATTATGGTGTGGAAGCGGGCTACGTAAGCATCATTTTCTTTACTTCACATTTTATTTTTAGAAGCTTCTTTGCTGGTCTTTATCACAGTCGCTGTCCCCACCCTGGCACTGAGGTCTCCAGAGCTCTGACTCGATGAGTACCAGGAAGCACATGTAGGCGGGGGCAGCTGGGGCCTAACCAGGGTGGTGGGTGGCCACCTACCTGCCTGTGGACCTGCTCAGCACTCCTCACAGGGCTGCAGGGTTTCACCTGAAAAAGAAGGGCTCATCCCTTGCAGGGCTGACATTGATGGCTTCATTTGTTTTGTCCTTCAAGTGAAATTTCCTAACACACAAGGTGCTCTGATGGGATCTGGGGTGGGGGATCCAGAGCGTGCCCTCTTGCCATTCACCTCATTCTCTGTCAGCTTTACCTGGGGCTCCCAGGAGCCCCACCTTCCCCAAAAGCCCCTGCTCTGCACCCACAATGAACTGACCATCTCCTGGAGTCTCCTAGGGTGGGTCCTGGGCCTTTGGGGCCAGCCAGGCTGGGGACCAGACCCCACCCTCCTGCTCAGCCAGAGTGTCCCCAAGGCTGTGGCTTGGCGAGCAGAGGCGCACTGTCTCCCTCAGCCCAGCCAGCTGCCTCCGCGAGCCCTTCCTGTAGGTTTGAAAGAATTCTACAGGAGCTAAGGGTGTTAACAGAGCCTCTGGGGGTCCGAGGTGTTGGTGCCCTGTCTGCAGGGCTCCGTGACTGCTCAAGGCCCAGGAGCGAGCACCCCAGTTCCAGTGCTTTCCCTGCCCCAGTATTCAGGCAGAGGCGTTCAAGTCCTTACTGGAGGGATTGAAAAATAGTGTTGCTTCTGCTGCTTTAGCCAACGTAAATAACGTATTTAGTATACAGTTTGGAAAATTGAAGAGAAAAAATCATAATCCCACCATCTAAAGGAAGCCACAGTTAATATTTTTGTATTTTTCACGTGTGTCCTTCTGGTCCATTTTCCAGCATAGGTGATGTATGGTATCGTGTTGTATATGACATTCTGGGACCTGTTGCCTTCACGTAATTCTATCCCATGGACATTTTCCCAAGATTGGTGTAGGCCGTGTAACGTTCCATCCGGTGAACAGATCATAATTTGCCCAGTCAGCCCCCATTGTTCACCCGTTTGGCACTCGCCAGCCGCTGTCTGTCTGCTTTGTCTCTGCGATGCCCGGAAGTCCCCGGGTGCCCTTCTGACTCCTCTCTCACACAGGTACATCGGCCCCAGCACCGTGTTCGGCTCCAGTGGCAAGCTTGCCAACGTGGAGCAGTGGCGATGTGTCTCCATCCTGCGGAGTCACTCAGGCGGTGAGTGGGCTGCCCATGGGGTGGGCGCCCCGGCGGTGGCCGAGAGCAGCAGCGGCACCTCCACGGCCCCTGTGGACTGTGGGTCCTTAGAGCAGCCCTGTGTCTGGGCCACCCCTCCCCTCCCCGCTGCCTGCCTCCAGCTGCGTCAGTGTCCCCACTCCTGCCCTCATGGGCTGTATGTTTATATCTTTAATGTAGAACTCCCCACGTTCCGCTGTTTATCCTGGGAACTGAGTCACTACCTCCATCAGTGGATCGCTAAGTCCGTAAGCGCACTTTCTTTATTCCACAGAAACCCGCACACGGGGGCCCACTGGAAAGCTTTTTACTTGACTGAGAGTGTTTGCAAAGTGTTTTAAATAGGCTTGGTATGGAAAGAAACTCATTTTTCAGATTTGGACTGAAGTTGACTTGGTCAGATGCCAAGGATACCAGAGTCAGTGCAATTCAGTCTTCCTCAGAGAACCTGCGATCTAGCCGGGAATAGCTGGGAGGGTGTGCCAGGCAGGGGCCAGCAGAAGCCAGAAAGGCTTGGTGCCAGTGGTGAGCTGGCAGCATGTAACCCCGCTGGACGTGTACTGCACGGCAGCAAGCGGCGCGGGGTGGGGCTGGCTAAGTGTGTGAGGGCAGGTCATGGAAGGTTTGCGCTCCTGCTAATGAGGGTGCCCTTTGTCGTGGAGGCTTGAGAGGGGGATCATCTGACAGCCCTGTGGAAAAGAAGGCAGTTTCAGGGGTTCAGATGAAAACTGCAAGGGCCCAAACTAGGCCTGTGATCATTGAGAGAGAGGAAGAGACTGACCTGGGGACTTTGAAGGGCTGAGCAAAGGGAGGCATGAGGGAGACCCCTAGCTGGGTGCCTGGGGAGCCAACGGTATCCTCTGCTGAGACCATACGACCATGGGTTTATGGGGCCGGATGCCAGTTCAGTGCAGGATGTGCTGGGTTTGGGGGGTAGGAGTGGGGGGTGTCCCGAGCTGGTTGGAATTGAGCCTGCCACTCGGGGGCTGGGGGGGTGGAGATGGGGCAGGAGAGAATCAGCTATGGTCCATTGCAGTCTGTGCTCAACACCCACTCTGCAGACGACACTTTAAAGGTGAACAGACCCACCTCTTAGAGACCACAGATGGAGTCCACATCTTTGAAAGCTGATAGTGTAACATTGTGTTATCTTTGATAACAGTAAAAATGTGTAACTTACCCTAACTTGCTGGCAGGTGCTCACAGTGGAGTCTAGTTGGGCTTCTCTGGAACTTGGACAAGGTATCCATGAGGTTATCCAAGTGGGGTGGGGCCTGAGTGACGACTTTCGTGGGACCCCTAACCTGAGACTTGGACTGAGCCATAACCTCGCCCTCCCTCCTGGCCCACCACCCCAGGGCTCCTCTCGACCAGGCAGGTAGGGGTGCCCACCTTCAGTGGGGATACCTGCCACTCCTTTTGCAGTGGTCCTGGTAGCACCATCAATTGCTAATAAAAATTGTTTTTTTTAATGGCCATAGAAAGCTGTTTCCCTACCATGATAGATCTCTGTGTCTTTTAAACCACGCGCACATGTTATAGTTCACAGTTGAGCCTTGTTCCCGTTGATACTGAGAAAAGACAAACATGGGTGCTATCACCGCATTTGTTATTTTGGAATTTCTGCAGTACAGTTAAGCAGAATCAGAAGAAGGTAGACAGGGAATTCCCTGGCGGTCCAGTGGTTAGGACTCGGCACTCTAACTGCCGGGGCCCAGGTTGAATCCCTGGTCAGGGAACAAGGATCCCACAAGCCATGTGGCGCAGCCAAAAAAAGAGAGAAAAGAAAAAGAAGTAGGTTGACAAACTGGAAAACAATAGAAAAATGAGATGATATGAGGAATAAAGCTTTTAGGACTTATAAAGCATTGAAAAGCACTTCAGACTAATAAAAATAAGTCATTGAATTGGCCTCATACAAGAAGATTTTTAATTATCTGTCTTTCACTAATCATAGCCAATTGGAATATCTAATGATAGAAAGAGATAAGTGCAGTTTTACTCAGATTCCCAAGGAGGGTCTCACTGAGAAGGTGGCATCCAGGGGTTGAGCAGATGGCGATGAGGGGACAGCCGTGTGGACCTGCAGAGAGCTATCCAGGTGGAGGGAGCAACTGGGGCAGCAGATGGAGTGTAGACGTGGGCTTAGGACCAGGGCGGGGGGGAGTGCAGAGGGGAGGGGGCCGGGAGAGGCTCTTGTCTGAGTGAGGCAGAGCAGTGTGGAGGCCTGGGCAGCAGTATGGAGCCCATATGGTGGGGGGGCCGAGGCCGCACTGGGGAGACCAGTGATGTGATCTAGGTGAGAGCCTGTCGGGGGCCGTGGGTCGTCATGGTGGAAGTCAGGGCAGGTGGTCACACAGACTCCCTGGGGTGGGAAGTGAGGTGAGGCCCCAGAGGAGGTGGGACGGCTTCCCAGACTGTGGCCTGAGCAGCGGGAGGGATGCAGCTTCCTCACTTGAGGTGGGAGGGGGTGTGGGGGCGAGTGGACATTGTTGGGTCCGCAGTGCCTGGCAGCAGGGTGAGTGGGCTGGCTGTTGGGGGGTGAGCCTGGAGCACAGGGGAGGAGCCTGGGGTGCGGCTGAGCCGGGGAGCCAGTGAAGGTGGTGGAGAGAACGTTTGAAGGAGGCAAGAGCAAGCAGTGTGCCCCACGTTGCCTCACGGTCGAGTGAGCACCGAGGATCGGCCGCTGGACTGGATGGCATGGAAGCCGCCGGTGGCCTTGGCAAGCGTGGCTCCTGTTGGTGAAGCCGGGTAAAGGCCTAATTGGCGGGCGCTCAGGAAAGACCGGGGGAGAGAGCTGGACGGAACCCAGCTGGTCTTGTCAGGCACCTGCAAAGAAAGACAGCAGAAGAGCTGAGGGGAGGATGGACTCCAGGCCCGATGAGGAGACGGAAGGGCTATAGCGGCTGGAAGACCCATCGGAGAGTGAGCGGGGGACGTGGCGGCAGGGAGGGGGGCAGTAAGACCAGGGAGGGGTCGCAGTGCTCTGTCAGGGAGGGTCTCTGGGCATGACTGTGGGAACGATGGCTGAGGCCAGAAGCCAAGGTCATTGGAGTAGGTGGAGGACTTGAAGGGTGTTAGAAAAATCATCCTCTTGGAATCACCAAGAATGATGCTGGAGAGATGACGGGAATGACAGTGACCAGAAACTTACATCTTCAAGGACAGGGAGGGTCTCAGGTGTGTGTAGAGCTGTGGCGAGAAGGAAAAAGGGCGTTGTATGGTCTGAAGACAGAAGCTCCAAAACTGGGGTTTGGGGAGGAAGTCATGTCACATGTGTGGATTTACTGCAGAACTCAGCAGTGACTCCAAAGGGTGTCTGGAAGGATGACTCAGGACGTGGGAGAACTCATTCAAACAAAGTTAACAACATTGAAGGAGGCTACAGTGCTCCTGACAGCTTGGTGTGCTGTGAAGGCGGCACCTATGACCGATAACAGAAGGCAAGATTCATTCCCCACACATGACGGGGTAACCAGCCATTCAGCAGTTCGTGGGTGAAAGGAAGGTAATGTAGAGCCTTAGCTAAAGACAGCATGATAAATTCCAGGTATTAAAGAAACGTTCTAAATAAAGCAAGAGAAAACGGAATTGAATATTTATTAGACCTCCAGCAGAGGGAATATTTTTTCAAAGTTAACAAGCAATAAGAGAAATCATTTTTAAAAATACAACAAAGGAGAATAACTGACTTTACTACATAAACCTTCTACAGCATAGGAAGGTAAACTGATGGAATTTGCAGCTAAGGTCTGTATTGTCCATAGTCCATGGAAATTGCTAAGAAAACCGGTCTCCTTTCTGGAGTCCCAGGTGAGCATGTCTCTGCTCTAGGACTCAGGAAGCACAGGGGGGTCTGTGGTTTGCATGGCTGCCCCCCAATCCCACCCATGCTCTGAGCCCCAGAAGAGGTCCCTGTGCCTCCTTTAGCAGACACTGCGTTCTCGTTAGACCCGCCAGCACAAATCACCTCCCAACAGATGGGGTAGGAACAGAGGAGTCCCTGAAGACAGCTTCAGACACACCAACGTGCACAGTCTTCATTTTGCGAATTAAAGTGGAACTTGAAACGTAAAAATGTACTCAGTGAGTTAGAAGGGAAAGAATCATAGTCCTCAAGCTAAAAAGGGACTTTTGAAAAGGACATTCTGCTAGTAGAAATGTGAAGAATCCAGACTCATGAAAATGCCCAGGTGCTCCGCCCAGGTTCCCATGGTGCGGCATCCGTCTCAAACAAACGCCCCGGGGTGTGCAGAATGACGTGGGCACGAGGAACTGGAACCTGGTCCAAGTCCACTGCTGAGTTAGGTCTGTTCCGGGTCTCGAGTGCCCTCAGCCACGCAACGCGGAGCAGGACAGTGGGGCCCAGGCTCGTGCTCAGCACTGGCGCACACACGGGAGATCACAGTGCTGCCCGCGTGGGCGGTCTTGTCGAGCTGACTCTGAAGATTTAAATCATCCTGTGAGCAAAGGACTAGATGGCTCCTGACTGGCTGCTCTCTCTGTTTGTTCACCTCACCAGCCATCCCTCCGCACTCCCGGTGCCGCACCAGGCACTGAGGTTGGAGAAACCAGGGAGACCTTGGCTGTCATGCCGCGCTCTGATGAGGCCGGGTTAGGGTTGGAGAAGGCGGCTCAGCCGGCCCGAGGGCTGCAGACCCAACCATGCAGTGGCACGAGTGCCACACTCTTGGCCAGGCCCTCAGTGCTGTGTCAGAAGGGAGTCGGGTGGGGCCGTTAGATGCTTCAGATCTTAGGACTGATTGCAGAACCTTAGTGGGGAAGTTCTTCAGGTTGGTTTGGAAAAGTCTAGTTATGATGGTCCCAGGTCAAGTCTCCTCAGGTGTGAGAACGCCGGGGGGCTGCTGACTGGCCAGCTGGCAGGGTGGAGCTGCGCCGTGTCCATATCCACCACCAGGTAAGAGACTCACCATTGGCCATTGTCTTCCAGATGTGATGGACGTAGCGTGGTCCCCCCATGACGCCTGGCTGGCCTCGTGCAGTGTGGACAACACCGTGGTCATCTGGAACGCAGTGAAGTTCCCAGGTCCGCACCTGTGCCCGGGCGGCCTTTCCGTGGGGCTGCCCGGCGGTGTCTGGAACGGGTGGGCTGGGTCTCCTCGGCTGGTGGCAGCCAGCCTGTCTTGTCAGTAACTCAGGTCTTCTTTATCAATCACATTTAAGGTTTAAAGAGAAGTTTACATTAAAGAAAAATAATAGTAACCAAGTGCCAGCATGGGTGTCCCTGCTGCAGGCTGTGCGGATGGACCCCTGGCACTGGGAGCCCAGCCAGCTGCTCTTGAGGGTGCGCCCTCCCACTCCGGGCTCTGGCCTCAGCCCAGTAGCCGTCTCCTCTGTGATGCCCTCGAGCATGAGCAGGCTATTAGATCCAGTTTTGCAGATCAGTTTTTCTGTTAACGTGTTTGAAGTCCCTACCGATGGCAGAGCCTGGGATGGCACTGCAGTTTGCAGCCAGTGAGATGCTTCTAGTCCCTGCCTGGTGACAGGAGCGTGTTCTTCTCATAGGCTCGGGTCCCGGTCACTTGCTCTCTTCATAAGCTTCCACCGTGTTTGGGGACTCTGCCTAGCCACCGTGGCTGGGGTGTCATTCAGCTTACAGCTCTCTGGGGTCCAAGCTCCCTCCCCTTTGTCCTCAGTGATGACGAGCAGAGGACTCACTCAGCGCAGGGCCCGGTCCCCCAGGGAGGGTCACATCGGGAGGGCTCGGATGGGCACGGGCTCCTGTCTGGAAAGGAAATCATGGGCAGGGCTGCGGCTGCCGGCAAGGTGAGGCGGCGCATTTCAGCTCTGGCCCTGGCTGCCTGCCCCTCTGAGAGCATGTGCAGCCTCAACCCACACATGTCAGCTTGGCTGGAGGGAAATGGGTGGTGCCCACCTCCTGGGTGAGAATAGACTCTTCTGCTTGTGCCCAGGGGTGGGGCTGACCAGGGCAACTCCTGAAGCCCCTTCTGTTGGCCGGCCGACCCGTGGCCCATTTCTAGACAGAGTCACTGTTTTCCCCTTGGTAATGCCTTTCCAACCTCACTTATTTGTCCTCACAGAAATCCTAGCTACTCTGAGAGGCCATTCTGGCCTGGTGAAGGGCCTGACTTGGGACCCTGTTGGTAAATACATTGCCTCTCAAGCCGACGACCGCAGCCTGAAGGTGTGGAGGACGCTGGACTGGCAGTTAGAGACCAGCATCACCAAGCCTTTCGATGAGGTAAGAGGCCTGGCAGGTCCCCCACCCCCGCCCCCTGCCTCCCACACGGAGCAGGGGCTGCCTGGGGTCCAGACGTGGTCGGGGAGCCCAGAGTCAGGTGATGAAAATCGTTCACTTCTCAGAAGCTATTAAACATCCACCTTTGTAGTGAAAAGGCTTGTAGGTGTTAAAGCTGAAGAGTTTACAGCACGCTGCCCCTTGGGGTGTGGGGGACGTAGAGGGTGGAGGAGGCTCTTGTGTCTTCCTGAGGGCGCTGGGCCGTGTTTGCTGACCTTCGCTCTGCAGGCCAGCCGGCTCCTGTGGAAGGCGTTAACAGTCCAGTTTGCAAAACATCTGGAGCTTGGACTGCACTGGCTTGTGTAGTATTTTACCATCTCTTCCCTCATTTGAGTTCTGATTTCATGTGGGACCAGACCTCAAGGTCGCCACTATTCAGTGGACATTTCTTGAGTGCCTCCTGTGTGTACGACTGTCCTGAGTACAGGAAATGAATGTGGATTGAGATGGAGTTATCCAGAGTGGGCAGAAATGGCTGGGGGTAGGTGGTGGTCACGTCAGAGAGGGCTTCTTGGAGGAAGGGACTTGAGTACGAAGTTTTGCAGGAAGAATAGACACCTGCCCACTGGTCAGGGCTGGCTGTGGAGAAAAGTGGGTATCACATGTTCAGCTGTCCCCCAACCCACAGAAGTTCCTGAACTGGATCCATGAGCCTGGTCCTTACCTCACTTAGTTCTGCCCTCCTTGGCAGCCACCTAGTGTGAGAGGACATGGGCTGCAGGCCTTGTGGAAAGCCACTGGGCTCCTGGGGCGGCTGCGGGGGGTGGGGGGCGCGGGCAGGACAGGAATGTTTGGAATCCTGCAGGAGCTGGCAGCACTCTTCAGCCTCTGGGGGGGCTGTCCTACCTTGGCTTGGACCTGGCTGGCAGTGGAGGCAGGTGTGTCCCCATGCTGCGCTCGGGCCCTGCCCTGTCCTGCCTTCCCCAAGGGCTGCGCAGCCTGGATCTTAACCCCTAAGCCTTTCCGACTGCCCTGGACTGACCTTGACCTTCAGGGGCTGGCTTTTAGCCAATGTCATCTCACTTTGCAGGAGGCATGGTGTGAAGAGGTGCCCTGCCTCTGCCTGGGTCAGGGGAACAGTGCCTTTCTCTTGTGCCATTTATGGTTTCTATGGACTTTACAAACCTCTTCTCCTTGGCTGGTGGCGTCACCAGGCTTTGGGCGAGGAGACAGGATCCAGAGAGCAGGTGGGGCCTGGTGGTCACTGTCTGCAGTGCAGAGAGAGGCTTGTGACCAGGCTTCCGAGGGTCAGCAGTGCTCTTTCTCTGCAGCAACACGTGGTCTGCAAACCTCCTGTGGGGTTCCCCAGTGCTGGGTAGGAGAAGGGGTCTGTGGTCAGATAGATTTGGCCCAGATAGGGTTGACAGTGGAAAGAGGTGGCCATCCAGCCGTCCCCTCAGCCTGTGCCACCGTGCAGTGGGGGAGGATAGAATGGCGCCCCTACCGGTCTCCTGACGGCCCCGCTGTCAGCTCACCCGGAGAGACTGGACTCAAGCTGGCCGTGTAGCCAGCAGCTTGGGCGTGCTCCACCATCGTGCATTTGTACATCAGAGCTCAGTTTGATTCCTGGGGCCAATTTTGGTCACAGAGTTGGCCTTGGGCTCCTTTCAAGCACAGACGTTTCTCGCAGTGTGGAGGGACGACCCACGTGTTGCGGCTCAGCTGGTCCCCTGACGGGCACTACCTGGTGTCTGCCCACGCCATGAACAACTCCGGCCCCACCGCCCAGATCATTGAACGGGAGGGCTGGAAGACCAACATGGACTTTGTCGGGCACCGGAAAGCTGTGACTGTCGTGGTGAGTCCACTTGGCCTCAGGTTGGCCGGCCATCAGCGCCGCCCTAAGTGGCACCCTCAGAACCTGGGCAGTGCCGTGCTCCCCCATCCTGGGTCATGTGTTGGACTGAGATGGTGGCCTCTGAGATTCAGCACACGTTGTTAGTTTCTTGTTTCATTTTAAATACTTAATGTTTCAATATTTTAAACTAGTTATACAAAATAGAATACATACCCATGTGCTTTATTGGCAAATGGATGTGATGAATATGAAGTTAATATTTTATTTAACGTGATGAATGTCACCAGAACCAGACTTTGATTAGGACACGTGTCATCCTCGGCACAAGGCCTGCTGGGTAGCTGTGAAAGCGCAATGACGCGTGCCGGTGCCCGGGGCTGGGGGACGCCTGCTGGGCTGGGATCCTGGTATGTCTCATATTTGGCATAGGGTGCGTGCTTAATGCTTGATGAATTACTAATTAACCCTTGTTACTTGGTTTTAGAAATTCAACCCAAAAATCTTCAAGAAGAAGCAGAAGAACGGGAGCTCTGCAAAGCCCAGTTGCCCATACTGCTGCTGTGCTGTCGGCAGCAAGGACCGCTCGCTCTCTGTCTGGGTGAGCCCTACCGTGAGCTCGCTGCTCTGTGGGGAGGGGGTGCCTGAAAGAGGAGAGACCCCCCGACTTCTGGTGGTGCTCAGTGAGTGTTTCTGCCCTGAACCTGGGCCTGGCCAGGAGAGGCCACCCTGCCACCCAGCCAGAGCAGCTCTTGTGTCCAGTCCCAGATCATACCTTCAGTAGTCAGGGCCACAGTTGGCATATTGTGTTGGGTTTCCTTTAAAAGAACTTTGTGTAGATATAGAACCTCCATAGTGGATCTACCCGAAGTACACAGCTCAGTGCATCTGTCGTCAGACATGTTTACTTCCGTGTAACTATTGCCCCAGAACGCTCCCTGCCCCTTCCCTGTCAGGACCCTGCCCGCAGCGCCCCCTCAGCCAGGGCAGCAGCACTAAGGATGTCTGTCACATGGATGAGCTTTGCCTGTTTCTGGACTTTATATGAATGGAGTCGTGCAGTGTTTACTTTTTTGCATCTTGTGTTCTTTTCACTTGGCGTAAAGTGGTTGAGCTTTGTGTGTGTTGCGTTAACAATAGTTTATTCCTTATCATTGATTTCCCCATAAGCAGTGTGGATTTGAAGTTGTAGATTTGGAGGTTATCCTCTGGCTGCATTTAGGACAGTTGCTTCTCACAGAGCAATCCTATGACCCCATTTCAGACCCTGGACCTCGTGCGTCCTAGGCGGTTCAGGCGCATTCTTCTGGGCTCGCCTGGGCCTGGGCTCCATCCCTGGTACTTTGACCAAAACACCACTGACAGGTCAGGTGTTGACAGAGGTCCCAGGTTTCTGGGGGGTCTGTAGGCATGTCTGTGGAAGGAAGGCCAGGCTGGTTCTCTTTGGGGAGTAGAACTAGGATGGGGCAAGGTTCTCATGGGTTCCAGGTGCTCAGATTCCAGTCCCAACCTCAGGACTAGGGCTGTCTTAGCGCCTCCTGCCCTCAAGGCGTGTTCCCACCCCAGCCCGCCACCCAGGGGCCCAGGACCAGTGGGCAGGACAGGCAGGCCCTGTGTGTGAGAGCTATGCCTGCTGCTGCTGTGGGAGTGTGGACATGTGCTCAGCCACGTGAGGGGACCAGATGACCCACATGCACATGGGGAAGGCAGCGGGTACGGTCCCCAGACACAGGTTTTCACAGGATGTTGATGACACACTCATTCTGCATTAAATGAAAAAGCAGGCAACCGTGTGCCTTACTTTAAAGAATAAAATATTTGTCCAAGACGGAAGAGAGGAAGAATGTTAATAGTGGCTGCCCTGGGGCCTGGGTCAGGGCAGCATGAACCTGTGTGGTGCGTGGCACTGATCACATGGAGCCTTGGATATGTGTATGCACCTGAACGTGAGCCTTGAGAAGGGGTGCTAGGTTCTCTCTGAGGCTGTTTTCCTGTCCTGGGACCTGCCTTTCCTGCTGCATTCCCTGCCCAGGCCTTGGCATCGCATCCCTGTTCAGTAGGCCTTCTAGAACCCCCTCCTCCATTGCTGGTCTTGTGTGTATACAGCTGTCTGCCCTGCCAGGCCCGAAGAGGCAGACCCCATGCTGGCACACGTGTCTTTGGCGGGCGTGGGTTCCAGAGTCTCGGTGGTGGCTGTCTGAGTAGAGCTGAAGACACCCTACGTGTCAGCACAGCTCAGACCAAGCCTTCTGGGTCTGGTGGCGGCAGCTGAGCAGAGTGGACACAGAGGGCCTCATTCATTCACTAACCTTTGCCGCCCTTTCCTTCCAGCTCACGTGTCTAAAACGGCCTTTGGTTGTCATCCATGAGCTGTTTGACAAATCCATCATGGACATTTCCTGGTAAGATGGATTCTCGATTCGAGGCTTGGTCTAGGAAAGGAGGAGCCACATGTTGGAGCTCAAGGCCTCCTGGGTGTGATTAGGGTTGGGCAGCCAGGATCCCAGGTGTCGCAGCCAGGACAGACTCCAGGGTGCTGTGCTCCTGGCCCTACTGGAAACCCCTGCTCAGACAGACTGGTGTTCGTCTGGGAAGGAGAGTGCATGATCCTGGTTGCACTTGGCTCTGTCGCTGCCTGAATCAGAGTAGTGCGGCTGTGGAAGCCGCTTGTTTAATGCTTCTCAGCGACCTCATTTAAATGTGCACTCCCTCGCAGTTGTTTTTTAATGGTTTCAAAAATGAGCTAAATGAACATGAAACTCTTACAAAGCACAGGGTGAGAGATACTCTGTACTTGTGCTGAGAACTAAAGGGCCCAGAGCTCTGTAGAATGGGAATGTCGCCCCGACCTCCGCCTCCCCATGAGCGCGTGGGGGCCTCTCCCGAGACTCTGCCCCCACCCCGGGCCACTCCGTGGCGGGCGAGCACCACAGGGCTTGCGCCTGGCTGCTGATGGCCATCTTTTCCAGGACTCTGAACGGGCTGGGCATCCTGGTGTGCTCCATGGACGGCTCTGTGGCGTTCCTGGATTTCTCCCAGGACGAGCTCGGAGACCCCCTGAGCGAGGAAGAGAAGGTAGGAGCACGGCCATGGCGGCTCTGAGGGACCTCCTCCTGTGACCTACACAGACACATTGTTTCCTGAAGCATTCCTGGTCCTTTGCCTCTTGTATATTACAATCCTCGTCTTCTCTACAAGAGAGATTTAATTAAAAATGAACCTCTATTCATGTCAGAAATCCATTCTATTGGGTTGGCCAAAAAATTCCTTTGGGTTTTTCCATAACATCTTGCGGAAAATAGAATTGAGTAAACCCGGGCATCTCCTCTTGAGCTGATAGCCACCCTGGGAGGTGTTCACGCTGGGAGAGTGGGAGTGGCTGCCAGGGCTGCTCACGTCCCTTCTCCATTGTCCTTCGCTAACGTACTGGCCTCGGGTCAGCAGTTAAAACAATGTTAGCAGTCCTTTCCTAGCACTTACTGTGTGCCAGAACCAGGGCCACGTTTCTTCACTTAAATTACACAAAACCCCTCCAGGCAGGACTGGTCCTATTTCACTGAGGAGAATAGCATGTGACCCTGAGGTCTGAGAGTGGAAGCATGAGCCCATCCGCAGCCTTGGGGCCAGGCCTCCTCTCCGCCATGCTCTGCCCAGGACAGCGTGGCCAGTGCTCATCCTCAGGGACTTGGTGACAGGCACTACTTTCCCTGCCTCAGACTAGGAGCCTGCCTTCCCGCAAGTGGGCCCACACCAGTATGTGGGGGCAAGAGGCTCCGAGAGCCCAGGGCAGGCGGCAGCTCTCCCCTCAGGGTGCCATTGCTGCTGGGAGACCCCTCTTAGGCTTCTGTGGGGACCCCCACTACAATGTTACCCCTTGGGCTTCAGAGTCGGCCTCGCTCACCACAGTGGACTGGCCTGGCACCCACGGTCACTTGTCAGTGGGGGGACAAGTGTGTCCGCAGCCCCAGCTCTTCCCTCCACCGGTCACTGTCGTCAGGTGACCTCCCCTCTCCTTAGAGAGTCGTAACCTGTCTTGGATGCAGGCAGGGCCCCTGCATTTGAGGAACAGTAGGGCCGAACTCCGAATCCTGCCTTGAGATTCCAGGGGTGCCGGGGAGGGAGTTTTGGCCACAGGCAGGCACTCCAGGTCCTACGGAGTGGGCCCCAAAGCTGCCCGCCCAGTATCCTTCCTGTGAGGCAGGTGTCCTGCTGACCTCTGCTTTGGTCGTTAGCACACCATGTGCAAGTCTGCTCCTCGTCACACTGGCCACTCCAGTGTGCTGGGGCCACCGTCCCTGCCCTCACACAGCCTGGCTTGTGGCACAGGGCTGCCGAGACCAGGGAAGGTGGGGCTGGCCCTACTCGGAAGGGTCAGGACATGTTGGGGGCAATGCGGGCAGAGAAGGGTTCCCCTAGGCCTGCGTGCCAGGCCTTTCCTTGCTCTCAGGGGCTCTGTTAGCGGCCCCATGGCGACCTCCAGCCATGTGGAGCATATGGCTGCAGCTGGAGCAAGGAAAGCAGCTCTGGGTTTCATTGTCTGATTCCCAAGAAGCGTTTGGGGTCCTTGGAGTGATTTAATAGCCTTACATTAGTAATTTGAATGTCGTAATTTCAGTTCAGCAAATGTTTGTTGCTGTTTGTTCTGCACCAGACCTGCTGTAGGTGTTTTCCTGAGGGTTACGCATCTACTTTCATCCCTGAAGGCTGTAAACATCGAGGGAGGGTACAAGGCCTCTCCTAAGTCATCTAAACAGGCAAACAGGGTGGGAGGTTTCAAGAGAGCCAGCGTCCAGGGCTCTGGGGCCCTGCCCAGGGGTCTCTCGCTCTGAGCCGGGGGCCAGCACGCAGCTTGCCCACTGGTGGGCAGTGTCCCGGCCAGTTTGTTGCACTTCCCTCTCTCTGCCTTCTCTAGAGCCGCATCCATCAGTCCACCTACGGCAAGAGTTTGGC
Organism: Neophocaena asiaeorientalis asiaeorientalis; assembly: GCF_003031525.2. NCBI lineage: Eukaryota > Metazoa > Chordata > Mammalia > Artiodactyla > Phocoenidae > Neophocaena > Neophocaena asiaeorientalis. Next base: position 6,583,833 of record NW_020175053.1, read on the forward strand.
CATCATGACCGAGACCCAGCTCTCCACCGCCGTCATCGAGAACCCTGAGATGCTCAAGTACCAGCGGAGGCAGCAGCAGCAGCAGCTGGACCAGAAGGGCTCTGCGGCCAGAGAGACAGGCTCCACTACCTCGGTTGCTGGCGTCGTCAACGGGGAGAGTCTGGAGGACATCAGGAAGGTGAGGGCTGGGCCCAGCGGCACTGAGGACACAGGCACGTGCCCAGGGGCGGCACAAGGCCAGGAGGGCAAGAGGCCATCTAAACAGTGCACAGACATGGGCAGGGAGCTGGGAGCCAGCAGGGGGCCACTCGGCCTTGTTGCCCTTGTCTGCATGTGGCAGCAGCGGGGCCCAGGGCACCTTATCAAAGGCCCCGCCCCAAGGAGATCCAGAGGAGAGCATCCTTTGGGGGAACTTCAAACCTCACCTCTAGCCTTTCTAGGAGATTCGAGATACTGAGAAAAGTGGGTTTCAGGCTCTGCCCTCAAGAGACATCTGTTGACTCCCCCTTCTTCCTCTGGAAGCCCATGTTTCCTTGGGGGGTCGAGGTGGAGATGGGAAGGGAACAGGACAGATGTTGGGAGCTAAAACCCTCTCCTGGAGCTTGTGCAGGGTGTCACACTCCCCAGGTGGTTCAGACACAGTGTGTGACAAACCCTGGGCTTCATTGAAAGAAAGTTTGAAATTGTGGCATAGAGACAGGGGTCTCATCTGTTAGCTCCCTTGTTTAGCCCCATGGCCGCTGGGTGCATGTGGCTGGCCGGGCATGTGCTCACCGCTCCAGGAACCTGGCCAGGTGGGAATTGGAGATAGAAAGGAAGATGTTGGAGCTGGTTCACCTGGGAGCGTCTGTCCTTGATGCCTTACTGTCGAGCACACACCCTGATAAAAACGCTTATTCTTTGATGAGTGCCTTAGTTTAGTTGTATCTGAAAGGCCACAGAGGAGTTAGAATACATTTCATTAGAAGTCTTATTTGTTGGTATTTGGAGATTCAGAAATGTTTCCATTCCTTTATGTTTCTCTACTTTGCCAGAATCTTTTAAAGAAACAAGTTGAGACTCGGACGGCAGATGGTCGGAGGAGAATCACGCCTCTCTGCATAGCACAGCTGGACACCGGGTACTCGTTCACTCACCGAGCTTTCTGTGGCCTTCTCTGGGAGGTCTTCCTCTCTCCTTTCGCCAGGTAGCACTGTCATAACCAGGACTTCACAGGCTCTTGGGCCAGCCTCACCCACAGAGTCTGGAAGTGAGTTGATTCCAGCTTCCCAGCATCCTCAAAGCCTTGCGCTACTGCAGAGCCCTGTGCACACCTGATGGTGGTGCAGGCGGGTGGGGAAGCTGGCCCTGCTTTGTTGAAGATACCAGGGAGAGAAAAGTCAGACTGATTTTTTTTTTTTTCTGTTTCTCTTTCCACTTTTATAGCCTTCTCTTTCTGATTAAGAAAGGAATATGTACACATTGTGGAAAACAGTAAAAGCACAAAGATACGATCACTGTTAACGTTTTGGTGTCCGTATCTCCTGTTTGTTCCTGTATCTTGACCTTGCATCCATTTTAATAACTCTCTGAAGCATTGGTTTGCTGACGGTCCAGGTGCCCCGCCTGTGAACGCACCATGATTTACTTAACCAGCCCCTTAACTGTGGACGTGTAGTTTGTACAGTGTTTTGTGATTGTAAATGAATCTCTGAGCACACCTGTGACTGTTCCCTCAGGACACTTCCCAGAAGTGGACTTGTTGGGTGAGGGGTAGATTTCCCTGATGGAGCAGAGAGGGACAGTGGATTCAGCTGGATTTGTCCTTGTCTTGGCATCTGTCATCAGGCTTGCTTTTGTATTGGTCATTCTCCCCAAAGTGAGGTATGTTGATTCAAAGGATGGTAAGGCCCCATGTGAGAGGAATAGGCCGAACATCAAGATGACTCACTCGTTTCAGCCTGTCTACTCAGGGCACCACACACAGTAGTCCTCTGCATTTCCCACCAGTTCCTCCATGAGCTGTTCCAAATCTTCCCTGAAGTCTGCAGAGACCTTCAGTCACGTGATGTGCTGATGGCCTCCTCATGTCAGGTGTGCAAGTGCCGAGGACCTGGAGGGAAGTGACCTGACCAGGTAGAGCCAAAACCGACTTCCAGACTCCTCCCATAGAGTGGTTTTCCCTTGATCAAACCTTTTTCCCATTATGAACCTATGCAGAGAATGCCACCTGCCCACCTTTATTAGGACCACGTGAAACCAAGTATGTGACAGTGCTTGAACATTTCAGAGCTTATGAGAATGAGGCTTGTAGAGGTGGTAGAAGTGGTGGTGGCACTTTTGTTCTGTGGATCCTTCCAGGTCTCACCTGGTGAGGAGGCAGAGGTGGTAGATGACTTCCTGCCTGGCCTTGAGCCAGCTTTCTGCCATTGGGCACATATTTCTGGCACTAGAACTTGATTCTTTTTTTCCTCTTGATTCCCATGTCAAAACAAGTAGCAATGGAAGAGGTAATTATTAGCTTATCTAATCAAGAAAGAAAAGAGAAGTTGCACATATTTAAAATAGACATAAATGGGAAATAATCAAAGATGAAGAATAAATCAAAAGGGTGAAAGACATCTTTGCTGAGCTCTGCAAATAAATTTGAAAGTGAATTATTTGGGGGAAAACAAAAATTACCAAAATTGAAGAAAATCTGTACAGATGAACTATTATAGAAGAAATAGAGGACACTGTCAAACAGTTAACCTATCAAAGGCCACCAGAGTAAGACGGCTTGACAGGAAAATTCTAACAAACTTTTAAAGAACAGCTCATTCTAATACTATTGAAAATATTCTAGTGCTTTGAAAAGGAAAGAAAGCTTGTAAAATCTTTTTTTTTAATGAACACAATATTGAAATTTCATAATCAAAATGTGACAAAGATATAATAAATTTCTGATCAATCTTATTTCCAAATGTCAATGCAAAATCCTAAATAAAATCATAACAAACAGAATGTTACATGTGTTAAAATGCTAATACACTATAAACAAGTAAAATTTATTTCAGGAAAGCGAGATGCTTCAAATGATTTGGGGAAACTTAATTTACTCCTACATGTCAGTAGATCAAAATAAATAAATTATATGATCATCTCTGTAGGTGCTTAAGAGGCATTTTTATTAAACCCAACATCATTGTTATTTAAAACTCAGTTGAATGGGAACAGATAGATGTTTGTTAAACTTGTTAAACTATCTTATTTCAAATTAAATTTAAGAATTGAACACATGTCTACACCTGTGACTGTAATTTAACATTGTTCTAGAGATCCCAGCTCCTATGGTTAGTTAAGAGAAAGAAGAAATTAGAAAGGAGGTGGTAAATGTGTCATTAGTCAAAGATGGTATAATCTGCAAGAGAATCAACTGGAAAAACCACCATAGACAGTAAAAGAAGACAGTGAGATGAGTGGGTGCAACATAGCAAGGTCAATTAGCACCAGTTACCTTTAGAAGATGCAAAGGAAGAAATCACTTTCACAACTGTAGTACCTAGAATGTAACAAGAAATGGAGATCTTTATGAAGAAAAAATTTTAAACTCTACTGAGATACCTAAAAGAAAATTCACAGAAATGCATACCATTTATTAGATAGGATGTCTCAGTATCATAAAGATGACAAATCTCCCTCAGCCTATAAATGTAACATGAGCCAATACAAATAACCATAGAAGTTTTCAGCATCAGACAACTGATTCTGAAGTTCTGTGAAAAAGTACATAGGAGTAGCTAATATATTTCTGGAAAAGATTAATCAGGAAAGACTAGCCCCACTAGAAATTAAATCTTATAACCTATAATAATTAAAATAGTGAGGTACTGACACATGAATAGAACAGTGGAATACAATAGAAAACTCAGAAATAGACTCAAATATTTATGAGAACTTTAAAGGTAATATTTTGCATCTGTGATGAATCATTACCTAATTCAATAAATGACGTGAGGAAGTGATATTCTCTAGAAACAAAATTGAAGCCCTACAAGAATATGCAATGGAGAAAAGACAGTTTCTTCAGCAAGTGGTGTTGAGAAAGCTACACAGCCGCATGTAAATCAATGAAATTAGAACACTGCCTCACACCATATACAAAAATAACTCAAAATGGCTTAAAGACTTAAATATAAAACATGACACCATAAACTCCTAGAAGAGAACATAGGCAAAAATTCTCTGAGATAAATCGTACCAATGTTTTCTTCAGTCAGCCTCCCAAGGCAATAGAAATAAACACAAGGGCTTCCCTGGTGGTGCAGTGGTTAAGAATCTGCCTGCCAATGCAAGGGACACGGGTTTGAGCCCTGGCCCGGGAAGATCCCACATGCCGCAGAGCAACTAAACCCATGTGCCACAACTACTGAGCCTGAGCTCTAGAGCCTGCAAGCGACAACTACTGAGCCCATGTGCCACAACTACTGAAGCCTGCGCACCTAGAACCCGTGCTCCGCAACAAGAGAAGCCCATGCACCACAACGAAGAGCAACCCCCACTCACTGCAACTAGAGAAAGCCCGCACACAGCAACGAAGACTCAACACAGCCAAAAATAAAAAATAAATTTATTTTTAAAAAGAAATAAAAACAAAAATAGATAAACGGAACCTAATCAAACTTACAAGCTTTTGTACAGCAAAGGAAATCAGGAACGAAATGAAAAGACAGCCTACAAACTGGGAGAAAATACTTGCAAATGATGTGACCGACAAGGGCTTAATTTCAAAAATACAGAAACAGCTTATACAACTCAGTAATAAAAAAAACAACCCAATCGTGGGCTTCCCTGGTGGCGCAGTGGTTGAGAGTCCACCTGCTGATGCAGGGGACATGGGTTCGTGCCCCGGTCCGGGCAGATCCCACATGCCACAGGGCGGCTGGGCCTGTGAGCCATGGCCGCTGGGCCTGTGCGTCCGGAGCCTGTGCTCTGCAACGGGAGAGGCCACAACAACAACAACAAAAAGAAAAAAACCCAATCGAAAAATGGGCAGAAGACCTAAACAGACATTTCTCCAAAGAAAACATACAGATGGCCAACAGAGACATGAAAGGATGCTCAACACCACTAATTATTAGAGAAATGCAAATCAAAACTACAGTGAAGAACCACCTCGCACTGGTCAGGATGGCCATGATTAAAAAGTCTACAAGTAACAAATGCTGGAAAGGGAGAAAAGTGAACCCTCCTACATTGCTGATGGGAATGTAAATTGGTGCAGCCACTATGGAGAATAGTATGGAGGTTCTTCAAAAAACTAAAGTAGAGTTGCCATGTGATCCACCAGTCCCACTCCTGGGCATATATCTGGAGAAAGCAATAATTCAAAAAGATACATACACCCCAATGTTCATAGCACACTATTCACAATAGCTGAGACACGGAAACAACCTAAATGTCCATTGACAGATGAATGGATAATGAGGATGTGGTTTATATACAATGGAATATTACTCAGCCATACAAAAGAATGAAATAATGTCATTTGCAGGTACACAGATGGACCTAGCGATGGTCGTACTAAGTAAAGTAAGTCAGAAAGAGAAAGACAAATACCATATGATATCACTTACATGTGGAATCTAAAATATGACACAAATGAACCTATCTACAAAACAGAAATAGATGCACAGAAATAGAGAGCGGACTTGTGGTTGCCAGCGGGGAGGTGGTGGGGGAGGGATGGATTGGGAGTTTGGGATTAGCAGATGCAAACTATTATATATAGGATGGATAAACAACAAGGTCCTACTGTGTAGCACAGGGAACTGTATTCAGAATCCTATGATAAACCGTAATGGAAGAGAATTGTGTGTGTGTGTGTGTGTGTGTGTGTGTGTGTGTGTAACTGAATCACCTTGCTGTACAGCAGAAATTAACACAACATTGTAAGTCAACTATACTTCAATAAAATAAATTTAAAAAAACATTTGGAGCCCTATCTCGCATTAAAATTTTGCACAGCTCAGAAATTTTTGCAGAGAACATTCTGAACATCTCAGAGATTTTTTTTAATGTTTAACTTTTTTATTATTTAAAATTTTAGAATATTCCATAGAAGAATACTTTCATAATCTCAGAGGTAAAAAAAGTCTTCAAAACACAGCATCCTGGAGAAAATATTTCCTGTCCATATAGGAATTTTTGAATATGTAAATAGGTCTTACAATCAATAATAAAGACCAATAACCAAATAGAACCATGGATGACAGATATGAACAAACAGCTCCCAAAAAAGGGAAATCAGATGTTTCTAGATGAAAAAATTTCAACCTTGCATCAAAATAATGGCAAATTAAAATTGTAGTAAGATACTATTTTTCATCTCTCAGATTATCAGGTATCAAGAAGTTGGTAAAGGGCTTCCCTGGTGGCGCAGTGATTGAGAGTCCTCCTGCTGATGCAGGGGACACGGGTTCGTGCCCCGGTCCGGGAAGATCCCACATGCCGCGGAGCAGCTAGGGGAGAGGCCACAAAAGTGGGGGGCCTGCGTTCCGCAAAAAAAAAAAAAAAAAAAAAGTTGATAAAACCGTTGATGAGGGTTTGGGGAAATAGGTACCCACGCACGGCTTGTGAGGTGAACCTCAAAGCAGGACCCTTGAGAACTATTTATCCAAAATCATCGATGAACATTCCATTTGCTGCTGCAGTTCCTTCTAGGAATTTATCCCACGTAACGTATGAAACAAGTGGGATGACAGTTACAACAGCAGGCGTCTCTGTGTGTGCCCCGTGTCATGCGATACAGGAAGTACGTTAGTCCAGACAGCAGCCTCGTGGGGAGGGTCCTGTCATCTCTTTTGCAGACATGGTGGCTGAGGTGCCCAAGGCCTCAGAGCCTGTGCATGGCTGAGCCATGATACCCAGGGCCCTCAGCCGGCACACTGCAGTGTTTGTTACAGAAACACCGGGAAACCGTCCAGCTGTTCCTCACGAGAGGCTGGTTGGGTGAACCATGGCACGTCCACGCTGCCCATAATGAAAGGGAGGCCCACTCTGTGCACTGTGTTTCCCCAGCCCCAAGACACTTTTGCACGTGGTAACACCTCTTGAGATCAGAGTGCATCTTATCAGTGACACCTGACAGTTATAATCAGTCACAGTTTTTTTCTTTCTTAGTGGTATATAAAGTACCAGTTCATCTTAGATCTAATTAAATATCGTGTATGGAGTGATTTTAATTTCCTTTTTACTTTTCTGTAACTTGCATAGAAATTCTGCCATGAAAATACATCGCCATTGGACCCAGAAAAAAATTTGCTTAGGATGTGTAAGTACTCAACATGGTGCTCAGCGTCCAAGGCTGACTTTTCTCCTTCTCGACAACAGGGACTTCTCCACGGCCTTCTTCAACAGCATCCCGCTCTCGGGTTCCCTGGCAGGCACCATGCTCACCTCTCACAGCAGCCCGCAGCTGCTGCCGCTGGACTCCAACACCCCCGTCCCCTTCGGCACCTCGAAGCCTTCCACAGAGCCTGTGGCGGCGACCAGCACCAGGCCTGCGGGTGATTCTGTCAGTAAGGACAGGTGAGTAGGTGCCAAGCTTGGTCCTGTACCTGGGCAAGTGTGGTTTGGACAGTTCCAGGGACACTTCGTGGCCTCTTCAGTAAAGAAAAGAGGCAGGTGCTTGGTTTCAGATGAGGGCCTGCTCAGAAGGGAGCCTTGATCAGGAGAGTCTGATGATTAGGGCCCTGAGGACTTCATGTCCTGCGGGAAGATGCAGTCCCAGGATGGGAATACTAAGGGTGGCAACTGGCCCGTGACACGTCACCTGTCACGGGGCCAGCCCACCTTCGGCCGGCCTGCTCATGTGCCATGGCACAGACTCCCCTTACACTCAGAATACATTTGCTCGGGGAGCCCATTGTCTTCACTGGCCATCACCTGGAAACCAAACTAGAAGTCTGAAAGGACCAGAGGAGCATGACTAAGAGCCAGGAGCCATTTGCCCAGCGCCTGCTCTGAGTGACAAGCTGTGCCAGGCCCGACGTCTGCAGGGGTTGATTGGTGGGTCCTCATCTCCGGGGAGGATCTAGGCTGGTAGGGGAAGAGGTAGCCACAGGGGTGCAGGGCTGATCCTCTGAGGGCCTTGGCAGGCAGGTCTCAGGAAGGCTTCTCAATTAGGCTGAGCCAGGGGACGGGGCTGGGGAGTAGGGGCAACAGCGAGAGCAGAGGCCTGGAGCCTGAAGAGTGGTGGGCGAGGGGAGGAAGGCTGGCTTCTCCCTGGAGTGGACACACAGGCGCTGGGACTTGCACCTTAGGAAACGACCAACAGTGGGGCCCAAGTTTAGCTGCTGCACTGGCACACAACTGACACTGTCAACGTGACCCTCCATCACCAGGGACAGGGCCGCGCATTATCACAGCTCCTGTCTCTGGTGTCATGGCTGTGGAGGCATGCGCCAGGCTTCGAGTGTCCCCTCTCCCTTGAGGGAAGAGAAGGGTATGGAGCAGCAAGACCAGTCAGGAAGCAGAGCATTGGGAGGAGGGGTGTCTGGGGAAGGACAGAATGCCAGGTTTGCAAAATGTTCAGCAGTTGGCCATGCAGGTCCCAGGAGAGGAGGGGAGGGTCATACAGGTGCCTGCGGGCATCTGGCCTGGGGTCCAGCGGCGGGGAGGGCAGTTAGCCCGGGTGTGGGCAGAGGAGGCCCCATGACTTTGACCTAGCGTGTGGGATGTGCTGGGACAACGGAGCTGGCAAGCTCCAGCCTGAGCTCCCTTTCCTCTGTGGAGTCAGAGACACAGGGAGCACTTGGAGGAGAGCATAAAGGGTGTGTGATTGTCCCTGTGAGACCGTGGTCAGAGCTGGTGGTCAGAGCAGGTTGGGTGGAGCTGCTGTATTCAGGTTGTGGAGACGGAGCTCTATGGTGAGGAAAAGGGGGTTGTAGGAACCGCTGTTGAGGCCTCGTGCTACCCCCAGAAGCTCTGAGAACACTAAAGTGGTACGGGTGTGAGAGCATTTGCTCACAGTCTTCTCAGAAAGCCAAACTCCCAGAACTTTAATATGTGAAGGTATTAAAGAAAGTTGGCAATAGTCGATTACATCTTGAAATTATTTATGGAAGTTTGATATTTGTGCCCCATTCACTTGGCTCCAAGCCCCACAAATCCCGGACTCCCGGATCCTCAGTGGGTTGTGCTGATGTGGCCTTCCGTCTCCACCCCACCCCCAGCGTGAATGCGGCCTCTGCTCCCGCTGCACCGTCCCCCTCCATCCTCACAACCCCGTCCAAGATCGAACCTATGAAAGCGTTCGACTCCCGATTCACGGAGCGCTCCAAAGCCACGCCGGGGGCTCCTGCCTTGGCCGGTTTGACCCCGACAGCTATGGAAAGGTAGGTGGTGGCTGTATGGGGCCCCAGAGATGGGGAGGGTACAGACTTGGGCCAGCCATGCCATGTCCGCCTTCCTGTGAGGGTGCAGACTCCTGTCCCTCTGTATTCAGGAGCCACCACTCTGAGGAGAAAGGTGTGGCTGCTTCACGGAGCCATGGGGTGGGCGTGGGGGACCAAAGGGCAGAGGCACGAGGGCTGGTGGGTGCAGAGGCTGTGCTGAGATGGTCAGAGGGTGGAAGGCTCTGGTCCTGGCCTCTGCTCAGACTCTGACCAGGAGGTAGGGAGCTGAAATTAAAGTGATGGAGGGGAGGCCTCTGTGAGGTCCAACGGGCTTCTGAGCCCCTGCAGCATGTCCTCTGCACCTTCCTGAGTACAGGCAGCAGTCATGGGGGCGGGGGGGCAGGAGTCCTCCTGAGGAGCCACACTGAGTGTTTCAGCCTCTGCTATTGACACAGAGCTTCTCTGCCTCCTGGGAGGGCCTCCTGCCGAGCCTGCTGTGGCACGGAGCTCACTGCCTGGTCCAGCAAGTCGAAGGCTGGGAGAGTCTGAGGGGGGGCCGGGCCACCTTCCTCCACACAGACCAGGGCCTTGAGTGCCAACCTGGAGCTGTGACCCACTGCAAGGTGATTGGGCTCAGCATTACCATTAGCCACATCAGGGATGTGGGCCAGAGCCTCTCGCAGGAACCGCATGGCCAGAAGGTGCCCAGTGGAGGGAGCATCTGGGACGAGACCTGTCCTTGCCGTGGACGGTGTCTTCGAGCTAAAGCCACACTGTACTGTCCCCGGGGCTTCACCCATGTTCTCGAAACTGCTTGTCTGAGTGGGATTCGTCCTTGGAGAATAGGCCCCAGAAGCCAGCATGGGACAGCTGTCCCTTCAGGTCAGCGGTGACTTTGGCGTGGGGTCTGCAGTGTGGTCACGTCTGTTTTATACAGGTGTTTCATGTGATCTTTTTACCCAGCAATTTTTCTGCCCAGCAATATAGAGGATCTGAAACCTCCTTGCTGCTAAACATTCTGAAATGCTGGATGAAACGTAACATGTCCCTAAAGTATGTGACTAGTTCACAAGAAAGTAAGTGAAGTCCCTAGGAGCCAAAATCTAAGAGTGAACAAAACAACCAGAGCCGTGGGTGTTAGGCCAGGAGGTTACTGGCCTGGTGAATAAGGACCTTGAGTTTTAATGGCCACACAGATTTGAGACAGGGCCTTAGGGCTGAACCACGTAGGGATTGGAACCTAAGACACTAGCATGAAGTCAAGCTGCTTAAGAAAGTGTACCTCCAGTGAGAGGGGGACTAGAAGAAACCTGACTGACAGCATAGGAACATGGCCAGAGCCTGAATGTTTCAGCCTGCCCTCTGAGTTAGGAAAACAGTCTTCCCCTGAGGCTGTCACCACAGGCCTGCCCTCAAGTGGATTGGAGGTCACTTTAACACTACCTCTGTCATCTGGAAATCACCAAGCCAAGAACTGGACACAAAAGAAGATTCTAGTCTAACTGACACCCCAGAGGCACTTGGCAAAGCAAATATAAATCCATCCTGACCCCAGGGGGTACTGTGTTCCCACTAAAGAAACACTGCCTGAGATGACTCAGAATCCAAAGGAACAAAGCCCGTGAAGAAACCCTGATCATCCACGCGTGTCAGGAGCAGAAGGTGTAGACCTCTGTACCTCTGATGGTAGATTGTCAGATGGTGGCTGTAAAATAAACATGCGTAAGATGGTCAAAGACAAGAAAGATAAAGAAAACGTGAGGAAAGATTCGTATACTATCCCATGTATAAAAATTAACTCAAAATGGATTGAAGAACTAAATGTAAGAGTTAAACTGTAAAACTCTTAGAAGAAAACATAGATGTGACCTTGGATTAGAAAACTGTTTCTTAGATGTGACACCTAAAACACAAGCAACTAAAGAAAAAATAGAAAAATTGGTCATGATCAAAACTTAAAACTTTTGTGCTTCAAAGAGCACTGTCAGCAGAATGGAAGGACAACCTACTAAATGGGAGAAAATATTTGCAAATCACATCTGAGTGAAGAGCTCTTATAGCTCAACAGTAAAAAGAGTAATAACCCAGTTTTTAAATGGACAAAGGATTTAAATAGACATTTCTCCAAAGAAGATACACAAACAACCATAAGCACATAAAAAGACATTCAACATCATTAGTCGTCAGAGAAATGCAAACCAAAACTACAGTGAACTACCACTTTGCACCCACTAGGATCCATGATCAGAAAGTCAGATAATAAGAAGTGTTAGTGAGGATGGGGAGAAATCAGGACCCTCGTAGATTCTGGTGGGATTGTAAAATGGTTCAGCTGGTTTAGAGGACAATCTGGCGTTTCCATAAATGGTTAAAATAGAGTTACTGTCTGAGCCAGCAATCCCACACCTAGGTAGATACCGAAGAGAATTGAAAACGTATTCATGTAAAAACTTGTACACAAAAGTTCATATCAGGGGACTTCCCTGGTGGTCCAGTGGTTAAGAATCCACCTTCCAATGCAGGGGACATGGGTTTGATCCCTTGTCGGGCAACTAAGATCCCACATCCTGCAGGGCAACTAAGCCTGAGTGCCGCAATTAGAGAGCCCATTTGCCGCAAATACTGAGCCTGCACACCACAACTAGAGAGAAGCCTGCATGCTGCAATGAAAGATCCACATGCCACAATGAAGACCCAATACAGCCAAAAAAAAAGTTCATATCCGTATTATTCATAATAGCAAAAAAGTGGAAATATCCCAAATGTCCGTCAATTGATGAATGGATTTTTAAAATGTGGTACATCCATACAATATATCAATAATATTATTTGGCAATAAAAAGGAATGGAATGCTTATACATGCCACAACAGGGGAAAATCCTTGACAACGTTATGCTAAGTGAAAGAAGCCAGTCACAAAGGACCACATGTTATATGATTCCATTTATATTTAATTCCGGAATAGGCAAATCTATGGAGACAGAAAGTAGATTAGTGGTTGCCAGGGCAGGATGGGGTGAGTGCTGATGGATACAAAGTTTCTTTTGGGGATTATGAAAGTGCTCAAGGCTTAGCGGTGATGATTGATGGCCTTATGAATATACTAAAAACTACTCAATTCTATACTTTAAAATGGTGATTTTTATAGTATGTGAATTATAGCTGAGTAAGAAATAATACACCATCAAAAAGACCAGATAGATTTGGAAATGAACCCAAAAATACTTTTGGAAAAGAAAAATAATAATCATTGCAATTGAAGAGTCAGCGGAGGGAATTCCCTGGCGGTCCAGTGGTTAGGACTCAGTACTTTAACTGCCAGAGGCCCAGGTTTCAATACCTGGTCGGGGAACTAAGATCCTGCAAGCCACGTGTCCAAAAAAAAAAAACCTCAGTGGGCATATTTGACAGCAGAGGAGGCCCAGCTGAGGAGCGCATTTGATCTGAGGAAATGGCCTGGGTGCTGCAGAGGTGAAGAGGTGGAGCCCAAGGAGGAGTGTCTGGAGGGCAGAGGGTAGGGTCTGCGTGCACCTAACAGGAGTTCCCCAAAGAGGGCGGGCTGTGGGGCATTGGTCAAGAGGGAGTGGCCGATGTTTCATAGGCTTAAGCAAGTATTGAAATCTCAGTTTTGGAAATGGAGTGAGCTCTGAATAGCCAGAATAAAACACAATCTCTACCTTAGTGAAACCACAGGGCACCATAGCTAGGAATTCCTTCCGTTCACTGAGGGAAGATGTTCACCTTGTAGGTCTCCATGGCCCTTTTCGTTGTCAGTTCCTAGCTCTCAGGGAGTGCAGACCCTGCTTTGAGAAGTGCAGAGGCTACCCCTTGAATCAGGCTGCTAGAGGGCAAAGTCTTGATGCATGACCTGGGCCCGATGCCACCAGAGATTGTCCCTCAGTAGCTGTGTTACCCACATCTCATAAGGCCTTTCAGCCACACATACAGCTCCAGCAGGAACTATAGAATAAGGGCTCATCAAGTTTGCCATTCTCAGCTTCTCCCTTGAAAAGGCAGTGAATAAATAAAAGAATCAAAAACCCAAAAAAATAAGAAAGTGGCAGTGAGTGAGTATTCACTTAGGGCCAAGCTTCCTGCTTCTGAGGCAGCAGGAGGGTCTGGTATCAGGCACAGTAAGTTCACCTCCTGAACATCCCTCTTGCTTCAGCTGTTTATCCCTCCCTCTGTCCTCCCCGAATACCTGAAAACCACTGATCTTTTTACTGTCTCTACAGTTTTGCCTTTCCTAGAATGTGATATAATTGGAAACATACTGTACCTAGCCTTTTCAAATGGATGTCTTTTACTTAGTAATATCCATTTAAGGTTCTTCCGTGCATTTTCATGATTTGATAGCTTATTTTTTATTATTAACAGATCTTGTCCCATTGTATGGATGCACATAGTTTGTATGTACCACAGTTTAAGCATTCCCCCATTGAAGGACATCACGGTTTCTTCCATTTTTTGGCAATTATATATAGATGATGTATAAAAACTGCTGTCAGTACTCACGTATAGGTTTTTGTGTGAATATATGTTTTCATCTCCACTGGGCAGATACCTAGGAGTGCAATTGCTGGTTGGTATGGTAAGACTAGGTTTAGCTTTGTAAGAAACTGCCAGACTGTCTTCCAAAATGACTGCAGTCCCACCAACAGTGAATGTGTTCATTTGATCCACATCCTTGTTGGCATTTGGTATCATCAATTTTCTGGGTTTTAGCCGTTCTAATAAGTGTTTAGTGGTATCTTGTTTTAATTTTCAATTGCTGAATGACATATGATGCTGAACATCTTTTTATACACTTATCAGCCATCTCATCTTTGGTGAGTGCCTGTTCAGATCTTTGTTCATTTTTTTAAATTGGTTCTTTTTTTTTTTAATTTATTTATTTGTTTTATTTATTTATTTTGGCTGTGTTGGGTCTTCATTGCTGCGCGTGGGCTTTCTCTAATTGCGGCAAGCGGGGGCCACTCTTCATTGCAATGCGCGGGCTTCTCATTGCGGTGGCCTCTCTTAGCTGCAGAGCACGGGCTCCAGGCGCGTGGGCTTCAGCAGTTGCAGCACGTGGGCTCAGTAGTTGTGGCTCACGGGCCTAGCTGCTCCACAGCATGTGGCATCCTCCCGGACCAGGGATCGAACCCGTGTTCCCTGAACTGGCAGGTGGATTCTCAACCACTGTGCCACCAGGGAAGCCCTAATTGGTTATTTCTTACTGCTGAATTTTAAGAATTCTTTGTATATTTTAGATACAAGTCTTTTTTCAGGTAATGTGATTCACAGATATTTTCTCCCAGTCTTTGATTTGGCTTTCCATTCTCTTGACAGTGTCTTTCTCAGAGCAGAAATTTTTAATGTTAATGAAGTCCAACACATTAGATTTTTTTTTTTTCTGTCATGGATCATGCTTTTGGTGTTGTATCAAAAACTCATTGCCAGGGCCTCCCTGGTGGCGCAGTGGTTGAGAGTCCGCCTGCCGATGCAGTGGACACGGGTTCGTGCCACGGTCCGGGAAGATCCCACATGCCGCGGAGTGGCTGGGCCCGTGAGCCATGGCTGCTGAGCCTGCACGTCTGGAGCCTGTGCTCCACAACGGGGGAGGCCACAACAGTAACCCAAGCTCACCTAGACTTCCTACTATGTTTTCTTCTGAGTTCTCATTTTATAGTTTTGCATTTTACACTTAGATCTATGATCCGTTTTGAGTTAATGTTTGTGAAAGGTGTACGGTCTGTGTCTAGATTTAGTATTTGCATGTGGACGTCCATTTGTGCCAGCACCATTTGTTGAAAGATTATTCTATGTCTTTGCCTTTATCAAAGATCAATTGACTACATTTGTTTAGATCTATTTTGGGGTCTTTTCCTTCTCATATAAACTTTAGAATAAGTTTGTTGATACTATAGTATAAGTTCCTGGGATTTTTATTGTGATTCCATTGAATCTCTAGATCAAGTTAGGAAAAGTTGACATCTTAACAATATTGAGTCTTCCTATTCATGAACATAAAATATCTCAGTTTATTTAGATCTTTGATTTCTTTCATCAGAGTATTGTTTCCTTCATAGAATTTATACATATTTTGTTATATTTTTATCAAATTATTGCTCTTTTGGCACCAGTATAAGTGGTATTGTGTTTAGAATTTCAAATACCACTTGTTCATTGCTGGTATATAGAAAAGCAATTGACTTTTGTATGTTAACCTTGTATCTTGCAACCTTGGTGTAATTGCTTATTAGTTACAGATTTTGTTGTTGTTGATTCTTTGGAATTTTCTACAATGTCATCACTGATGTTTTTATTCACTGAACACAGTTTTATTCTTCCTTCCCAATCTTTATACCTTTTATTTCCTTCTCTTGTCATACTGCATTAGCTAAGACTTCCAGTACATTGTTAACAGTAAGGTTTTTTTTGGGTTATTCTTTATCAAGTTAAGTTCTCTATTTCTAGTTTGCTAAGTTTTTATCATTAATAGATGTTTGGTTTTGTCATACGCTTTTTCTGCATCAGTTGATATGGTCATAATGCTCTTCTTTAGTGTTGTTGGATGTGGTGGGTTACATTAATTGATTTTTGAATGTTGAATCAGTATGCCTACCTGGAATAAATCCCATTTGGTCATGGTGTATAATTCGTTTTATACATTGTTGGATTCAATTTGCTAATATTTTGTTGAGGATTTTTGAATCTTTGTTCATGAGAGAGATTGGTCTGTAGTTCTTCTTTCTTGTAATCTGGTTTGGATATTAGGGTAATGCTGGCCTCATAGGAGTTAGGATTTATTTCCTCTACTTCTGTTTTCTGGAACAGATTGTGGAGAATTGGTATAATTTCTTTCTTAAATGTTTGATAGAATTCACCAGTAAAACTGTCTGGGTCTGGTGCTTTCTTTCTTGGAAGATTATTAATTGTTGGTTAATTTCTTTAATAGATACAGGTCTATTCAGATTATTTTTCCTTGTGTGAGTTTTGTGGATTTTTTTTTCAAAGAACTGGTCCATTTTAACTAACTTATCAAATATATGGGTATAAAGTCGTTCATAATATTCCTTTATGATCTTTTAATGTCCATGGATGGGATCAGTAGTGAGGGCCCCCTTTCATTTCTTTCTTTTTTATTGATGTGTATTTGATTTACAATATTGTGTTAGTCTCACACAATATATTTTGTGTAGCAAAATCATTCAGCTATATATTTTTCAGATTATTTTCCATTATAGGTTATTACAAGATATTGAATATGGATCCTTGTGCTATACAGTAAATCCTTGTTGCTTACCTCCCCTTTCATTTCTTTATTTTTATATAAATTGTTTTATTTTATTTTTTGGCTGCATTGGGTCTTTGTTGCTGCACGCGGGCTTTCTCTAGTTGCGGTGAGCGGGGGCTACTCTTTGTTGAGGTGCGCAGGCTTCTCATTGCGGTGGTTTCTCATTGTGGAGCACGGGCTCTAGAGCACAGGCTCAGTAGTTGTGCGCAGGCTTAGTTGCTCCACGGCATGTGGAATCTTCCTGGATCAGGGCTTGAACCTGTGTCCCGGCATTGGCGGATTCTTAACCACTGCACCACGAGGGAAGTCCCTCCCCTTTCATTTCTGATATTAGTAATTTGTGTCTTCTCTCTCCTTTTCTGATTAGCCTCACTATAAGTTTATCAATTTTATTGATCTTTTCAAAGAACTGGCTTTTTATTTCATTGATTTTTCTCTATTTTCCCTTTTCAGTTCCATTGATTTATGCTCTAATTTTTACTATTTACTTTATTCTGCTTGCTTTACATTATTTTGCTTATTCTTGCATTAATATTATT
>NW_020175053.1:6601156-6647841 GCF_003031525.2 Neophocaena asiaeorientalis asiaeorientalis
TGCATTAATATTATTTTTATTTTTTTTTTTTTTTTTTTTTTATTAATTTTCTACTGCTTGCTCATCTTTTTCTAGTTCCTAAAGGTGAAGTTATTTCAGGTCTTTCTTTTTTTCTAATTTATGCATTCTCTGCAATAAGTTTCCCTCTAAGCACTGCTTTCACCGTATCCCATAAAATCTGACATTGTGTTTTCATTTTCATTTAATTCCATATTTTAAAATTCCTTTTGAGACTTTTTCTCTGATCCATGTGTTATTTAGAAATGTTGTTTAATCATGAAAGATGTGTGTTTTCTGACTTTCTGTTATTGATGTCTACTTTAATTCTGTTGTGGTCTTGAAGCACACTTTGTATGATTTCTGTTCTTTTATATTTGTTAGAGTATATTTTATGACCCAGAATATGGTCTATACTAGTGAATATTCCATGTGATCTTGAGAATAATGTATATTCTGCTATTGATAAATGAAGTATTTTATAAGTGTCAATTAAATACAATGAATGATGGTACTGTTCAATTAATTATGTCCTCATTGATTTTCTGTCTCCTGGATCTGTTGATTACTGATAGAGGTATATGGAAATCTCCAGCTATAATAGTGGACTTGTCTAGTTCTTCTTCCAGTTCTATCAGTTTTTCCACATGTATTTTGACACACTCTGTTGTTAGATGTATGCATATTAAGGATTGCTATGTCTTCTTGGAAAATCGGCCCTCTTATCATCATATAATGCCTGTCTTTATTCTTGATAATTTTCCTTACTCTGATGACTGCTTTGTCTGAGATTAATACAGCTACTCCAGCTTTCTTTTAATTAGTGTCAGTGTGGCATGTCCTTCTCCATCCCTTTTTTTAAAGAGTAGACTTATTTTTTTTGAACAGTTTAAGGTTCACAGCAAAATTGTACAGAAAGTACAGAGAGTTCTCATATACCCCTCTGCCTTAACTATTGACATCCCACATCTGAGTGATACATTGGTTACAACCAATAAAACTACACAGACACATCATTATCACCCAAAGTCTATAGTTTACATTAAGTGTTCACCTTTGGTGTTGTGCATTCTGTGGGTTTGGACAGTGTATAAGGACATGTATCTACCACCATAATGGTATCATACAAAATAGTTTCACTGACCTAACAATCCTCTGCACTCTGCCTGTTCATCCCTCTCTCCTCCCAACTGCTGGCAATAACTGATATTTTTTTTTTACTATTTCCATAGTTTTTTGTTTTCCAGAATGTCATATAGTTGGAACCAGCCTTTACTTTTAATTTATGTGTCTTTATATTTAAGCTGAGTTTCTTGTAGACAACATATACTTGGGTTTTCTTTTTCATTATTTTTGTCAGTTTCTTTTAATTGGTATATTTGGAATATTTATATTTAAAGTGGTTATTGATAAAGTGAATTAATATCTACCATATTCTTAACGATTTTGGTCTCCCCCTTTTTCTTCTGCCTTCTCTGGTTTTAATTGAGCATGTTTTTGGTATGATTCCATTTTCTCTCTCTTATATTATCTCTTAGCATTATCTAAGAATATCTTAGATAGTAAGATAATGTATCTCTTCCATTGTCTCTCTTAGCATGTCAACTGTACTGCTTTTTAAATTTTTTTTAGTGGTTGCCCTACAGTTTGAAATAAACATTTATAACTAAATACACTTTCAAATAATGTTATAATGCTGAAGGGTAGTGCAGGTGCCTGTTAACAAAGTATTCCCAGTTCTTTCTTTCCAAGACATATAACATTGCTACTGTTTATTTATTTCACTTATCATCCAATACATTGTTGCTGTTACTAGTTTGAACAAAAAGTTATCTTTCACTTTGTGTGTGTGTGTGTGTGTGTGTGTGTGTGTGTGTGTGTGGCCTGTGGGATTTTAGTTCCCCGACCAGGGATTTTTTTTATAATATGATTATGTTCTGTTTTTTATTTCTTATTTAGAGAATGTGATTTGTTCTTTTTTTAAATTAATTAATTAATTTTGGCTGCACTGGGTCTTTGTTACGGCACTCGGGCTTCTCTAGTTGCAGCACTTGAGTTCTAGAGCTCACGGGCTCAGTAGTTGTGGCACACGTGCTTATTGTGGTATGTGAGATCTTAGTTCCCCAACCAGGGATCAAACCCAGGCCCCCTGCATTTGGAGCAAAGAGTCCTAACCACTGGACTGCCAGAGAATTCCCAAAAAGTTATCTTTTAATTAAGAATAAGACAAATAAAAATTCTTACAATACTTATTCTTTCTCTAGCACTTTCTTCATGCAGATCTAAGTTTCTGACCTGTATCATTTTCCTTCTCTCTGAAGAACTTCTTTTAACATTTCTTGCAAGGCAGTTCTGCTGACAACACATTTCCTCTAGTGTCTTTTTGTTGTTTTTGTCTGAGAAAACCTTTATTTCTCTTTCATTTTTGAGATATAATTTCAGTGGATACAGAATTCTAGGTTGGTGGGTTTGTTTTTAACACATTATATGTTTCACTTCAGTCAGTTTTTGCTTGAACGGTTTCTGAAGAGAGGTCTGTTGTAATCTTTATTCTGTCCCTTATTAGCTGAAGTGTATTTTTCCCTCTGCTTCTCTCAAGAGTTTCTGTTTGTCTTTGGTTTGCTGCAGTTTATGTTATGTGTAGGTAGGTGTGGACTTTTTGGTATTTATTCTACTTAGTGTTCTCTGAGCAGCTGAGATCTGTGGTTTGGTATCTTTCATTAATTTTGAAAAAGTCTTAGCTATTATTATTAAATTCTCTTTGCTTATATGATCCATCTGTTCTTGTGTGTAGTCCTGATTTTTCCATTAGAGCCCTTAACATATTAATAAGTTATTTAAAAATCCTGGCCTCATAATTCCAAAATTGCTGCCATGTCTGACTCTGGTTCTGATCCTGCTTCATCTCAAGACTGTTTCATTTTGGGTTTTTGTTTGATTTTGTTTTGTTTTGCCTTTATCGTGTCTTGTAATTTTTGTTGAAACCTGGACATAATGTACTAAGTAATAGGAACTGGGGGTAAAAGGTCTTTAATGTGAGGTTTTGTTTACCTGGTAAGAATTAGGTCTTATTTACTGTCTCCTGAAGCTGCAGGTGTTAGAGGCTTCCATTTCTTCTGGTGTCTTTGCTTTTCTCTCCCTGTTTTCCTTGAGTTTCCCTAGAAACTCCTTGTTAAATGGAGTCTGTGTCTTGCAGTTCTCTTAGTTGTGATCTAGTGTTCTTATTACACAGGAGCCCTGTTGATTTTGTGAGGTATTGGGGAGGAGAAGCACTCTCTAGTCTCATGATTGTCTCCTGTGTTGTTGTTGGGCCAGAGTCCCTGGCCTGTGACCTTCAAGAGAGTTTCTTAGTGCGTGTGGAGGGGGGCTAGGCTGGAGTTGGTTGATTGCCCTGCCCCCAGGTCACATCATACTCAGTAAAGTAGTTTTCCTTGGGGGAAGGCTTTTGTTAAGGAGAACAGGATTCTGGGTATGTTTCAGAGTGGTTGCTTTCCCCTTCCTCAGCCCAAAGCATATGGGAGGAGCCCTCCATTCCTGATCTCCACCCATGACAACTGGTGGAGCTCCTGGAGATAAAACTAACGCAAGTGTGGGTGCCCTCCTCCCTCCCTGGTGGGGGCTCCAGGCGGTTTTATGTCTTCGCCTTGTCTCCAGTTGGCAGGACAGCTGTTTCTCTGGTGGGTCTAAGAAGAGTTGTTGGTATACAGGTTTTCAGTTTTCCTCTTATTTTAAGAGTGAGAATGACAACTCCCAAGCTGTTTGCATCTTAGAGCAGAAACCAGAAGTCCTCTCCTACTTTTTTAATTTATTAACTTTTGGGGATGAGTATGGATTTTATTGATTATCATGAAGCTAGTAGTCCTGTGGAAAAGCCACGGGTGTCTTTGTTTGTGCAGGTTGAAAGAGCAGAGCCTTGTGAAGGAGCTGCGGCCCCGGGATGTCCTGGAGAGCAGCAGTGACAGCGACGAGAAGGTCCCTGTGGCCAAGCCCTCCTCACTCTCCAAGCGGAAGCTGGAGCTCGAGGTGGAAACGGTGGAGAAGAAGAAGAAAGGGCGGCCTCGGAAGGACTCGCGGCTCATGCCCATGTCCCTGTCTGTGCAGGTGAGGCTGGCGGGCTAGTGCTGCCCCCGGCCCACCTCCTGAGCTCGGTGTGGGGGCCTGCATATGCCCTGGGGAGGAAGGGGGGCCCCGCATGCCTCATCGGTGTGGGGACAGCTGGCATGGACACGTATACCTCCAGAACTGCCCCGACCCACCCAGAGTCCTTGAGCCCCTCCCTGGGGTCAGCTGCCTTGTCTCTGCAGTAGGGGTCTCTGTAGCGTTCATCTGCCCTCACAGAGGGTGGAAACACCCAGGTAGTAGGCCCAGCCTCACCTCTGGTGACTCACCTTTACCTGGCACTGCCCTCCAGTGCCGGGCAGGGCTCAGGGACATCTCTGCTTTTGCAGTCCCCAGCTGCCCTGACCGCAGAGAAGGACGCCGTGTGTTTGTCTGTCCCAGCAGCTGCGCTGAAGCTGCCCATGCCGGGCCCCCAGAGAACCTTCACCCTGCAGGTGAGCAGACCTCTGCCTCCCTCCCTCCTGAGCCTGCACATTCTGTTTGTCTGCCTGCCCACCCCCACCCCCTGGGGGCTGTAAACCCTGAATTGTCACAGACTTGGGGCTGCTTTCAAGTGGCTCTCCATCACCTTCTGGGGGAAGTTGTGGCTGAGCAGAGCAGCCACCCAATCTTAACAAGAAGGCTGGCCTCTCCTCTGGGACCCCTCACTTCCCCAGCTCCCACGCCTCTCCTCCATGGCTTTACCCTCCATCTTCTGGGTGCTCAGCTCCTTCAAGACCTGTCCCAGGTGTTCCTTCTCCTGGAAGCCTCCTCGATCTCCACTCTTGGCCGTGGGCTCAGCCCATGGGACCGTGTGGCACTGGTCTGTCTCTTGACCAGCCTGCTGGCCTGTCCACTTCCCAGTGCCCAGCGTGGGGTCATCATCAGGGCCTTTCAAGGTCTCGAGTGGAATCTTCTAACTACGGGCTTGTTCAAAACACAGATCTACAGCAAGTAGTCCTTTATCCCCAGAGGCCCTCTGGCCGCTCAGCCCAGCACCCATACCAGGCCTTGCACACGGCGTCATCTCCCACCCTCTATACCTCAGCTCAGGTTCATGTCCTCAGGAAACCGTTTAGAACCCCACATGCAGGTGGGCTGCACGCTGCCCCAGCCTGGGCTGCATGCTGCCCCAGCCCAGGCTGCCCCTCAGGGCTGCCAGGGGGCAGGTGGACAGGTCCTTCTGGGTCTAAGGGTGGGGTCCCCTGGTTCTTCTTGCACAAATCCCCCTCCCAAACTCAGCCGGCCCCCCTCACCCCAGGGCCTTCCTTGCGGAGTGCTGTGTGGGGCTGTTCTCGGTTTCTGGGGGCCCAGCCCCCAGCCACAGCCGACCCTCCACCCCAGCTCACCCACTGTGTGGCCACACAAGTACGAACCGCTCACCTAGGTCCCACGTGGGGTATCTGCCTGTCTGCTCCCCAGACACAAAACACGAGGCTGAGCCCGTGTGGAGCTGGTGCTGAACTGCACACGTCTCCCCACGCTTTTCTGGCGACCCTCCTGTCAGTGACACTGGGCTCCAGTGTGCATGCCAAGGTGCACTGCCAAGGAGCTGGAGGGCCTAAGGGCTTTCCAGACCTTTCCTCCAAGTGCCGACACAGCCTCTGTTCTGGCCAAACCTGACAGTCTTTGAAGATCCTTCAGTTAGGAGTCAGGAGACCCATGTCCCCCCGAGCGGGCTGGGGTCCTTCTGTGCCGTATTCTCTTGGCCGGTTGCTTGCCTTCTCTGCATCCTCCCTTGTGAGAGGAGGTGGTGGGATCCGGAGGCTTCGAGGTCTTTAGCTGTGACACCAGTTCTCTGCTCCACTGCACAGAGGACAAGGTGGACACCAGCTCCTGGGACTTGCCCTGCCCTGGGGGCTGCACATTGGGACCTCTGGCCCCCTGTCCTGCCCTGTGACCACCCCCACCCCCAGCCTGCTGTTGGCTGGCAGCTCTGTTCCACCCTTGCGTGTCCTTCCCTCTGTCCATGGCCCACGTCTGAGGCCACTGCTGCTGAAAACGTTCTGTTTGCTTCTCTCCCCCAGGTGAGCTCCGACCCCTCTATGTACATCGAGGTGGAGAACGAGGTGACGGCCGTGGGGGGCATAAAGCTGAGCCGCCTGAAGTGCAGCCGGGAAGGGAAGGAGTGGGAGACGGTGCTCACCAGCCGGATCCTCACCGCTGCCGGCAGCTGGTAAGAGCAGGGGTCTCCACCCCACCGGCATTTAACGTAAAGCAAGACCCTGCACTGCGCTGTGGGGCACTGGGCTGTCCTGGGAGGTGGCCTGTCTGAGGGAGGCCTACACCTAGCCTCGCTCGGGACTGAGCTGGTGCCTGAATCATCCGAGTCCCTGGGGCACCCCATGAAGGTGGCACCATCACCCCCGTGTTACAGGAGAGGAAACTGAGTCCTGGAGGGTCACCTAAGCCCCCTGGGCGTTTTAGTCAGATTCCTGAAGTCTCCATTTCCAGGACGAGCTCTGCCTGCCTCTCTCTGACCTTGGCTGGCCTTTTCTCTGGACCCCAGGTTTTCATCCAAGGAAGTCAGCATGGACTTCTGACTGTCCTCAGAGTCCCAAGGCCAGCCCTTTCCAGATCTGCCCTTTTGGGGGAGACCTGAATTCGGTGGTCATTCACCCAGTGTCTTTCCACCACCCCTGGAGGTGGCCCCGCACATGCTCCATCTGGAAAGAGGACCCGGGGACGTATGGCCCCAGTCGGGATTGTGTGCTCAGTACCCCTACGAGGGTCTTACAAAGCTTTCAGCTTAGATTTGGTCGTTTTCATTAGGCCCGGAATCCTTTATCATGAGGCTGCATGTGAAACACTCTCACCAATGTCTGTGACCCTGGCCCTGAGCGAGCCAGGTGCTGGGCCTGGACGGAACCACCGTTCTGTTCCTCCCTCCGTCCCCTGGGGCTCCCCCTTCGTCCCTGGTCCCAAGGCAGTTGGCACGCCCCAGCTGGGGGCCAGGTGTGTCAGCACAGCCTCCCCATGTGACCTAGAGGCTGCTGGAGAGTCCGGCCAAGCGGCCAGCCAGGCCCCAGCCCAGCGTGCAGACCTGCCCCCGGCACCGCAGCTCCAGAGGTTCGGCATCCCTGGCAGCGGGCTTGCTGCAGGTGCGCCCTGACCACAGGGACGAGCAGACAGAACACAGGGACCCACGGCCTCTTCCTTGGCTGACCTCGCTGTGAGCTGGCTGCCCGTGTGGACCATAGGCGCCGGCTGGCGGCCCAGAAGTGATTTGGAGCAGGGTTCCAGTGGGCTGCTGGGCCGGACCTTGCTGTGCTGGCTGCACGCCTACTCCCACTGCCTGGGGTCTGAGGCTCTGGCCTCACTCTAGGCTTGCTCTCACCCCAGGAGACCCCACTAGGAAGGCAGAGCCTGCTTGTGCCAGGCAGAGCCAAGGGGCCTAGTGGGTGCTCAGAGGAGAGACACGAGACTGCGCCGATACACTCGTGGTGAAGCCTTCCTCGCTCAGGGAGCGACATGTCTCTCCCACCCCGGTCTCGAAGGCCTTCTGAGCACAGCTGGGCACCCCCTGTGAGAGATGCACCCTGTCGTCCCCACACTCCCCCCGGCCTGTCTGGGCAGAGGCCTCCCAGGGCCCCTCTGGCTGGTCTCAGCTACGAGTCTGTCGGCGGGGGGTGCTCTGCAGCTGCTCCCGAGCAGTGAGGTCTGCTTCCTGGCTCACTGTCAGGGCCGCTGTTCCTCGGGCATGTGCTCCCTGGGGGCAGTTCCGTGTGAACCCAGAAAAGCCTGAGCCACCACATGGGGGAGAGGACTCCATCTCCAGGCAGAGGTCTCCAGTAGGCACCATCAGCTCTGCCGCCCACCTGGCTCTGTCCCTGCATCTCGGGGCCACCAGAGCTCCCAGCCCCCCTGATGCCAGCCCCCTGCTCCCCCAGTGACGTGGTGTGTGTCGCCTGTGAAAAGCGGATGCTGTCCGTGTTCTCCACCTGTGGTCGACGCCTCCTCCCTCCCATCCTGCTGCCATCCCCGATCTCCACCCTGCACTGCACTGGCTCCTACGTCATGGCCCTCACCGCCACAGCCACGCTGTCCGTCTGGTGAGAGGCAGGGCGGGAGCGGCTATGCGGGTGCCCCTTGCTTCAGGGAGGGTTGCCCCCCACCCCCACCCCGGCACACAGGCCCTCGGGCCCGGCTGGAGGGTGAGCTGCTCCTCTCTCCCCCAGGGATGTGCACAGGCAGATAGTGGTGGTGAAGGAAGAGTCCCTACACTCCATCTTGGCAGGTGAGCCTGGCCGGGGGCCGCCCCATCCCTGGGTTGGGATTGGGGGCGGGCAGCTCAAGTCCAGGTCTGGCACAAAGGGCTCTGCTCAACTGAGATGGAGAGCAGGCTCTGGGGTCCCTTCTGCATGGCTAGAGCTGCGGGAGCCATGGCGCCCGCTGACGGGAATACGCTGGAACCCCTTCTTGGTGTCTCCCTAGGAAGTGACATGACGGTGTCACAGATCTTGCTGACGCAGCATGGAATCCCCGTGATGAACCTGTCGGACGGGAAGGCCTACTGCTTCAACCCATCACTGTCTGCGTGGTAAGCATGCCGCCCTGAGCCCTGCCCCACGGAGGGTCCATCTGAGCCAGAACCCAGCACAGCCAGCAAGGGCCCCGCCTGGCCCGCTTCTCCTAGGAGTCTGGCCAGAGTGGAGGCCACAGTGCAGCCCCCATCCCTGCCGGCCTCCTGCCTCTCTGCCCTCAGACCCGTGCACAGGGACGCTGTCCTTCCCCTCCACTGTTCCCCGGGGGTCACTTTGTCTGGAGCAGACATTTGAACTTTTATGGTTGTTGATGAGTAGTTCCAGCCTGGCCTCCGTAGGTGCCGTCAGCTTCATGGCAGCCTCATCCAGCCCTGCTGTTTTTGTAGCTTAGTCGGAGCCAAGGGACACTTCCGACTGGCTTGGTACATTAGTGGGGCTGCACTGTCACTCAGCACATGTGAGGTCTGTACCTTTGCTCTGTCCATTTTGGAGTCCTTTTCTATATTTGTAAAACCTCTTTTTTTTTTTTCTGCTGCGCTGCATGTCTCACGGATCTTAGTTCCCCAACTAGGGATCGAACCTGGGCCCCCTGCATAGGAAGCATGGAGTCCTAAGCAGGGAAGTACCTGTAAAACTTCTTTGTACATCAGAGATCTTAACCCAGAGTTAGGAAGGGTGTACCTCATGTACCAGCCAATCAGAAGTTTTCTCTTGCCTGCACCTTGCTCCTTCAGGCCCAAGTGTGCCACCATCCAGCCTGTCTCTGTTAAGGGTTGCCGGACACAAGTTTATCCTCAGACTGAGATCTCTTTCTTGAGTTAAAAAAAAAAAAAAAAGCAGCAACCCTCAAAATCCCCACTCCCTGCTCCTCCAAATTGGAAAATATCGTGTATTGTATGTGATTAGTATAATAGTGGAAACAAGCTGGTTATTTGAGAAGGGAAATGTGGACTCTGTAGGCACCAGGCTATTTTTAAATTGTGTGAAGGGTCCAGAGAATGTGAAGCGCTGACGCCTGGGATGCTGTGTGAGCTCTGGGAGGCTGGACGCTGGGAATCCTCAGCTGCTTCCGAGGGCCACAGCACATGGGCTCCCAGACAGACTAGCATTCCAGGCATACTCTCCCCCTGCCCCCAGGACCTAAGACCCAGGGCCAGAGTGTCTGAGTAAGGAGGCCCTACATGGGCATACAGGGACCTCGGCTCCCTCAGTGCCCCTCGCTGCCTGCCTCTGCTGGGCCTCCTGGTTTCCCTGAGTTCTGCTCCTGCCTTTGCCTCCCCAGGAACCTGGTTTCTGACAAGCAGGACTCCCTGGCCCAGTGTGCAGACTTCAGGAGCAGCCTGCCACCCCAGGACGCCATGCTGTGCTCGGGACCCTTAGCCATAGTCCAGGGCCGCGCCTCCACGTAGGTGACCCGGGTGCAGGGGAGGCATCCGGCTGGCTGTGTGGACGTGGTCCCTCCGAGGCCTGCCTTCTGACTGCCTGAGCCCAGCGGCACTCACAGGGCTGGGCTGGGGCTGCCGAGGGCTGGGAGCCACAGTGAGCACTGTCTCAGGGTGCAGGGTCACAGCTCTGTCACTTCAAGACCTGGGCGGCAGTCTGAGGGGCTGCGGGTCATGGATCCCCATGTTGGGCTGCACTTTGGGTGGGGGCCTGGGCTGCTGGCCTGTCCCCTCGGGGGCTAGATGGGAGGTGCAGAACAGCAGGACCTGGGGGCGGTTGGGCCACTGTGGAGTCTGATATCTGCCCCTCCCCACCCCAGCAGCTCGGGGAGGCAGGCAGCCCGGCTCTTCTCCGTGCCTCACATGGTACAGCAGGAGACCACCCTGGCCTACCTGGAGAGCCAGGTCGCCGCAGCGCTCACCCTGCGCTCCAGCCACGAGTACCGCCACTGGCTCCTCCTCTACGTGCGATACCTCGTGAACGAAGGTGAGCTTCCCGGTGGTCCTTCTGTCATCCCGGGCCCCACTCAGTCCCTGTCCCAACGGGACCCTCCCGAGGGCCCGAGTGTCAGGGCCCAGGTGCAGCAGCCTGGGCTCTGTCCTCCCTCCCGGCTTCCCATGGTCGCCCCCTGGGGCCCTGCCCTCCCGCTCCCAAGTCAGTGAGGTGGGCAGCTCAGCAGGTGTCCCTCCCCACCACGGGCTGAACCGAGCAGCCCCTGAGGCCACAAGGATTGGTGGCAGGAGGGTGTGGGGGCAGAGGACTCACAGACACAGGCTCAACTCCCCCTGACCTCGTTGCCCCCTCAGAGCATCGGTGGGCCTGTACCTCTCCTTCTCCTGCCTGGAAGGGCCAGCTTGCTGTCCAGCACCTCCCCTCGGCCCTCCAGCCCAGCTTTCCCCACCAGGGCTCTTACACCCATGTCCCCGTCCCAGGATCCCCCTCCTCGCCCCGCCCCGCTCCTCCTGTGGGTCAGCAGACAGCAGGGTGTTGGAAGACGTGACCTCCCACAGCCTCTTGACTCCCTGTGAGGCAGGCGTGGGCTCCGGCCTTGCCCAGCTTCCCTCCACTTGAGCTTGGCCTCCAGGGCCATGGCCTGGGGATGGCCCTCCCCAGTTCTCCCTGTGTCACCACACAGCCTGGGCCTGGTCACGGAGCCGGCACCCCCACACCCTCTCCTGCCTTTCTTGCTTTGCTTTCAACTCCTCCCCTGTTTTGTTCATGACTTAGAGAAAACAAATTAATTACGGAAAAGACAGAGAAAAACTTGCCCGACCTCTACGGGTATAACTCGCAGAATTCGCCCGTCATGTTGCCAGACCCCTCCCCCACAGATCCCAGGGATGAGTTCAGTATGGACTCATCCCACCCAGACTTAATAAACACTCGGTGTTCCTGCAACCTTGTGCCTCTGCCGGGCACTCAGGTCACGTGTGGCCTCACCCCCGTACCCCCGGAAAGCCTGCCTCCGGCTCCTCTCTGGTTTCCTCCATCCTGGGTTTCAATTCACTGGGGCTGCCCCTGTAGGGGACACCTCACCTCCACCACTTGCTTCTCTTTCTCCATCTTCACGCGCGTATGGCCCAGGGCCCGCACACGACTCCCCTACCCTCTCTGTCCCTCCTTCCTCCCCGCGGGGAGGAGGACTCGAGCTTCACAGGGACACCAGCTCTCCTCTAAGCATCCTCAGGTTCCACCCTCATCACTGGCTGATTTCCTCCATTCCCTGTGGCCTCGGCTGCCCCCGATTCTGCCTCCAGCGTGGCTGGCGCTCCCCCCGGCTGTGCCGTAGCCCCAACTCCTCCTCCGTCTCCTCCGCCCACATTCATTCCCAAGCCCATCTTCTCCCGAAGGACACCACCTGACCCTGCGCGTCTGCCCCCACCTCCTCTCCAGTAGGCCCCCTCAGCCCACTCCCCTCCTCCCACAGCCCCCACATTCTCCACCCCCTTGGGGGGTCTGTCCCAGAGCTTCCACGTCTCGTTTTCCCTGGCCCAGCACACAGCGGCCACTGCGTGTGTTTCCTGGGATTGGGGGGGGTGAGTCAGAGCCTCTCGCTATGGCCTCTGAGCGCTGAACTGAGACAAGGAGGCAACAAAGTGGGTGTTTGTTCTTTCTGCTTTGATGTACACAACAACTTAGCCTGTTCTTGACTTTATTTCTTTTTTTAATGTGTTCCTATTTCTGTTTTGTTTTGTTTTTTGTTTTCTGTAATTAGGGTTTGAATACCGACTCCGAGAAATATGCAAGGACTTACTGGGGCCTGTTCACTCCTCCACTGGAAGCCAATGGGAGTCAACAGTAGTGGTAAGTGCCACTTTCCTTTTTGCCACAAGAAATCTCTCCTGAAAAGTAAAGGTGGAAATTGAAAAGTAAGCCAAAGTGCTTTGAAATTCTTCCCTGTTACACTCTTCTAGCACACTGCGGGCATCAGAGAGAGGGCGAGTTGCCAGCCCACCCACCCTGGCAGGAGCCCTTGGCATCAGGGGCTGAGGGAGCATCCACTCAGCCACATGCCTGTGCTGGGAAAGCTGCCTGCCGGGGGCTGTGGATTTGTTAGTAGTGGGGCTCATAGTCCGGTCAGGTGGCAGACGTGAGCGAGTAAGCAGTTCAGTCAACAGAGCGATGACGGGTGTGCCTGGGAGAATGCGGCGGGGAGACCTCGGAAGAGGACTTTCAGGATGAAACCCCAGGACAGGAATGAGCCTGCTCCATGGAGACCGGGGAATGTGCTGGTAGAGGTGACAGAAGTGCAGAGGGCTTGGCCCATGGAGGCCACTGTGGTTGGAACATCATTGGCAGAGGAGAGGGTGTGACGTGAGTCCAGAGAGGGCAGGAGGTGGATCCCTGGGACCTTGTGAGGAGCTGGGGTTTAGTCTAGGCCAGTGGGAGCCGGCAGAGGAGTTGGCGCTGATGTAGCAGAGCAATCAGGACAAGGCAGACCTGGCAGTAGCTGAAGACAACTTGGATCCATGTGGCAGCCACAGAGAAGGGAGAGGAAGCAGATTCAAGATGTATTTTGGAGGCAAAACCTACAAGACTGGGCGGGTGGGTGGTTGGATGTGGAGCAGGTGAGAGAAAGAGAATAATGAACATAATGAAATTGCACAGATGAGACTGTGGCTCACACAAGTGGGTAGAGTGCATTGATCGACTTGGGCAAGGAACAGGTTGACGGGGAACTGGGGGCACGGTTCACTCCACTGCTTCACTCAGCCGTTGGGCAGCTGCCGGTGGAGCCCCACTCTGGCCAGGTGTAGCTCGGCAGCCGGCTGCAGCGAGCAAGGCTCAGGGGCCCCGCCTTCATGGGGACAGAGGCAGATTGGAGACAAATGAGCAAGTACATGTAATGTGTTGATGGGGATGGGTCCTGTGAACACCAGTGAATAGGGCAGGGGTGCGGAGTGCTGGTGGGGTGCTGTTTTACATCCAGTGATCGAGGAAGCGCTGACTGATTGATAGAGATCAGAGGAGGTAAGGGAGGAAGCCCCGCAGATATCTGGGGGAAGAACATCCAGGCAGAGGGAACAGTGAGGACAAAGGCCCTGAGGTATGAGGGCTCGAGTGTAAAAGGAGCAGCTGAGCAGAGGTGATGGGAGGGTAAAAGAGGTGAAAGATTGGAGGGTTAGTCCTGGGAGGACTCTGGAGGTCTTCGTGTGTACTTGGCCTCCATTTTTTATTTTGTTGCTGTAGATGTTAGTTTAGTTGGTTACTAGAATGCTAAATTCAAAATCAGTTCTCTTTAATCTTGAAGGTATTGTGCCACAGACTTTTAGCATTTGCTGCTGTTGCTAAAACTGCCACCAGTCCGATTTCCGTTGCTTTGTAAGTTCTTTCGGGATCCTGCCTTGGTGCTTTCAAGTCTCACAAAGCTCTCGGTCTATGTCTTTCATTCATTCTGTGGACTTTACTTAGAGGCTGTCTTTGGTTATAGCTTCCCTTTCATTTCCCTCATCAGAGAGATAGCATGTCCTCCCTTCTTAAAATCTGCTCCATCATTTTTTATAGTTCTAATTCTCCTTGAAATTTTCATTTTAGTCTTTTGAGCACAGTAAGCTTAGTTATTTTATTTTAAAATTGCATGTCTGATAGTCCTAGTATCAGGAGCCCTTGTGGGTCTGTCTCTATTGCCTATAAATGTTTCTACTGGTTCTCGTTCACATTATCTTATCTCCTCAAGTGCCTGGTTATTTTCAGCTGTCTGCTGGACATGGTATTTGAAAAGTTGCTTGTAGAAATGGCTTGAGCCTCAGGTGATGTGGCTTTTGCACAGGGCATTTTATTTGCTTTGGTGCCAGCTCTTAAGGCACCCGCTCTGCAGGGTCTCAACCCGGTCGGAATGGAGGTTTTCCGGGCTGCCTGGGGACTTCTCAGAGCTGGGCACTGGCTGGTGCCGGGGCTGGTTTCCTTCCAGTTTACCCTTATTCTAGGGTCGGGTCATCCCTTGGGGATACCAGCACAAAGAAGAGGTGGTTTACCAGGGACCCCCACTTTTCATGGGCCTTAGGCCCCTGCTTTGGTCCCCCGGGCTCTCAACTCTGACAGAAGCCCACTCAGCCTCTTCCTGATCAGTACATGTTCCCAAGGCCAAGGTATCCCTCTGAATTCCTGCCTTCCCCCACCCCGGCTCAGTCCTTCACCCCAGCACATTAGCTCCTGGAGTTCTGCTTCTGCTTAACCAGTTTTGTCCCCTGTCCTCAACAGGAAGGGTGTTCGCAATTACCTGCAGTAGTCGAGCTGTTTCCCAGCACACCTCACCTCTGGGGAAGCCTGACAGGCCATCTGCTTACGGGGTGGAGGAGCACGTGTCTGACAAAGCCCTACCCTTGGCCGGGTTGTGGGGCCTCACTCTGTGCCCAACTGCCACTCTGGGGGCCTGAGCCCAAGACGTTAGCCAGAGCTCTAGAGGTTCTCTGTATCAGCCTGAAGGTGGGCACTCTAGGCCAAGGTGGGGCAGGGAGCACAGGCAGGCCACCGGTTACCAGCCATGCACCCTCCTCTCCCCCTCCTTCCTGCTGTTCTTGCTGACCCCAAGCTTTGTCCAGGAGAGCCTGTGGCTCCCTTCCCAGGAGCACCATCAGTGCAATGCTACCTGCTTTTTACCTCCGCCAACTGCCTAAAACCACTGGTCTGCTCGGGGTCCCAATATCCATGACAAATGCTTTCAACTGCAGGTAAATGATACCCTGTCTAGTGGTGGCTGAAGTAGTTTTATTCTGTCCTCCAAAACAAGTCCTTTGGAGTTAAGTGGAGGTCTGTATCTCTGTGATTCTGTTGGCCTCTCCCTCATGTCATAAGATGGCTTTCATGTCCAATTGAAGGAAGGAAGACAGAAGGAAGCCAGTACCAGTAGCATCCACCCTCTTAAAAGGAAAGCCAGCCCATGCCTCACAGCAGGGGGCAGACCACTTGGGCACCCCCACTGGGAGGGAGGCCAGGAAGGCAAGCTGTGAAGAGTATGGCAGGGAAGTCTTGGAGCAGGTCTGGACAGAGCCAACTCCTGCTGTCTGCCACATCCCCTTCTGGCCTCAGCGCTCTTCTGAATTTATGCCTTTTTTTTTTTAATACATCTTTATTGGAGTATAATTGCTTCACAATACTGTGTTAGTTTGTGTTGTACAACAAAGTGAATCAGCTATATGTATACACATATCCCCATATCCCCTCCCTCTTGAGCCTCCCTCCCACCCTCCCGATCCCATCCCTCTAGGTGGTCACAAAGCACCAAACTGATCTCCCTGTGCTATGCCACTGCTTCCCACTAGCTATCTGTTTTACACTTGGTAGTGTGTATATGTCGATGCTAGTCTCACTTCGCCCCAGCTTCCCCTCCCCACCCTGTGTCCTCAAGTCCATTCTCTATGTCTGCATCTTTATTCCTGCCCTGTCACTACGTTCATCAGTACCATTTTTTTTTTTTTTAGATTCCATATATATGTGTTAGCGTACGGTATTTGTTTATCTCTTTCTGACTTACTTCACTCTGTAGGACAGACTCTAGGTCCATCCACCTCACTACAAATAACTCAATTTCATTTCTTTTTATGGCTGAGTAATATTCCATTGTATATATGTGCCACATCTTCTTTATCCATTCATCTGTCAGTGGGCATTTAGGTTGCTTCCATGTCCTGGCTATTGTAAATAGTGCTGCAAGGAACATTGTGGTACATGTCTCTTTTTGAATTATGGTTTTCTCAGGGTATGTGCCCACTAGTGGGATTGCGGGGTCATATGGAAGTTCTATGTTTAGTTTTTTAAGGAACCTCCATACTGTTCTCCATAGTAGCTGTATCAATTTACATTCCCACCAATGGTGCAGGAGGGTTCCCTTTTCACCATACCCTTTCCAGCATTTATTGTTTCTAGATTTTTTGATAATGGCCATTCTGACTGGCATTGAGGTGATACCTCATTGTAGTTTTGATTTGCATTTCACTAATAATTAAGTGATGTTGAGCACCTTTTCATGTGCCTCTTGGCCATCTGTATGTCTTCTCTGGTGAAATGTCTATTTAGGTCTTCCGTCCATTTTTTTTTTTTAATGTATTTTATTTTTGGCTGCATTGGGTCTTCATTGCTGCACACGGGCTTTCTGTAGTTGCGGTCATCGGGGGCTACTCTTTGTTGCAGTGTGCAGGCTTCTCAGTGTAGTGACTTCTCTCATTACAGAGCACAGGCTGTAGGCACATGGGCTTCAGTAATTGTAGCACATAGGCTCCGTAGTTGTGGCACACGGGCTTAGTTGCTCCTCAGCATGTAGGATCTTCCCGGACCAGGGCTCGAACCCGTGTCCCCTGCATTGGCAGGCGGATTCTTAACCACTGTGCCACCAGGGAAGCCCTTCTGCCCATTTTTTAATTGGGTTGTTTGTTTTTTTGATATTGAGCTCCTTACTGTCTCTTCATCTTGATATGGGGAGCAGAGGGGGTGAATTGAGTATGAGCCCTCTGCCTTCTTGTTGAGTTTCTTTGTGAACACTCTCATGGTGAGAATTGGCCATTCAAATGAAGCTGGTCCTCAGGATGGCTGGGAAATGGAGCTGGGGATGGAGCGTGCTGCCAACGAGCAATGCTGACTCTAGATTTAAGAGCCACTTGTATTTCCTGTTGAAATATGTTGGTGTCATTTGTTTTTCTTTTTGGTTTGTAGGAATTCTTTATATTTTGGGAAACTTTGTGATATGAGCTGCCAGCGCATCTCAGGGGACCCCCACAATCCAGGTCTCTTTCCCTCAAAGATCACGGCTCAGTGTGTACAGGAGGGAGACAGTAAGCAGGGGGCTGGGCACTAAGCAGCCGTCCTTCAGGTGCGTGCGTGGCTGCCGGCCTCTGAATCCCCAGCCGGACCCTGCTCTTGGGAAGCCTCCGTCTGCCAGGGTCTTCATTGTAGGACCTGTGACACTGACCTGAGAAGTGGTGATGAGCTGTGTCCAGGCTGGTGACTGAAACACAGCACCATCCATTTCTGAGAGCCCAGGCTGGGAGGTGGTACTGGTGGTTATTGGTATTGATACCAGCCACACCAGCCTTCCAGCCAGAGGGCACATCCTCTGTCTGGTAGTTTGCCCCTGGTGCCACAGGCAGACAGAATGTTTTGCTTTGCTTATAGCAGTTTATTTCATTCCCTTTCATTTTTTTAAATAGCGCTTTTCAGGTTTTTTTATTTTAAATTTATTTTGAATGATAATGTAGCCACATACTTCAAAAATTAAAAGGTACAGTAGTTTTGAAATAAGTTTTGAAATCAGGAAGTATGAGACTGCACATCATCTTTTTCAAGATTCATATGGCTATTTGGGGTCCCTTGGGATTCCATAAGAATTGTAGGATGGATTTTTCTATTTCTGTGAAAAATGCCGGTAGGATATTGATAGGGAGTGCATTAAATCTATAGATTGCTTTTGGTATTATTGACATCTTAACCATATTAATAAGTCTTCCAGTCCATGAACATGGGATGTCTTTCCATTTATTTATATCTTCTTTAATTTCCTTCAGCAACATTTTGTAGTTTTCAGTATACTAGTCTTTCACCTCCTTGGTTAAGTGTATTCCTAAGTATTTTGTTCTTTTGGAGCTTATTGCAAATGGAATTGTTTTCTTAATTTCTTTTCCAGATTGTTGGTTGTCAGTATATAAAAACGCAGCTAATTTTTGTGTGTTGATTTCATATTCTGCACACTTGCTGTATTCATTTATTAGTTCTAACGGGTTTTTTTGCGGAATCTTTAGGGTTTTCTACATATAAGATTATGTTGTCTGCAAACAAATAAGTTTACTTCTTCCTTTCAAATTTGGGTGTCTTTTATTTCGTTTTCTTGCCTCATTGTTCTGGCTAGGACTTTTTAGTATTATGTTGAATAGAAGTGAAAGTGGGGCATCCTTGCCTTGTTCCTGACCTTAGAGCAAAAGCTTTAAGTCTTTTAACACTGAGTATGATGCTAGCTGTGGGCTTTTCATATATGGCCTTAATTTTACTGAGATAGTTTCCTTCTATTACCAGTTTTTAGTAGTGAAGGAGTGTTGAATTTTGTCAAATGCTTTTTCTGCATCAATTGAGATGATCTTGTGGGATTTTTTTTTCTTCATTCTATTAATGTGGTGTATTACATTGATTGATTTTAGTTTCTTAAACCACCCTTGCATTCCAGGAGTAAATCACACTTAGTCATGGTATATAACCCTTTCCATTTGCTGTTAAATTCTGTTCGCTAGTACCAGTACCGGTACCAGTCTGCAGCCTGTTAAGAACCAGGTCGCACAGCAGGAGATGAGTGGCGGGCAAGCGAGTGAAGCTTCATCTGCTGCTCCGCATCGCTCACATTACTTCCTGAAACATCCCCCCATCACTCGCATTACTTCCTGAACCATTGCTCGCACTACCGCCTGAACCATCTCCCACCTCCAACCCCCAGCCCGTGGAAAAATTGTCTTCCATGAAACCGGTCCCTGGTGCCAAAAAGGTTGGGGACCACTGCACTAGTATTTTGTTCAGGACTCCTCAGTGTTCACAAAGGACATTGGACTATTTTCTTTCCTTGTAGTGTCTTTGTCTGGCTTTCACGTCAGGATAATGCTGGTCTCATACAATGAATCTAAACATGTTCTCTTCTCTTCAGTTTTTTGAAAGAGTATGTGGAGGATTGTTGTTCATTCTTCTTTAAATTTTTGGTAAAATTCACCAGTGAAGCCATCTGGTCAGTCCTGGGCTTTTCTTTGTTGGGAGGTTTTTGATTACTGATTCAGTCTCCTTGTTACTTATAGGTCTGTTCACATTTGCTATTTCTTCATGATTCAGTCTTGGTAAGCTGTGTATTTCTAGGAAATTGTCCATTTTATCTAGGTCATCCGATTTGTTGGTGTACAGTTGTTCATAGTATTCTCTTATTTATACTCCTTTTATTTTTGTGGCATCAGTTGCAATGTCCCTATTTCACTTCTGATTTTCATTATTTGAGTCTTCTGTTTTTCTTAGTCCATGTAAGCTAAATGCTTGTCAATTTTGATGATCTTTTCAAGGAATTCATTTTTGGTTTTATTATTTTCTCTATAGTTTTTCTGTTCTCCATTTTACTTATTTTCTGATATGTGTGATTTTCTTCTGCTTGTTGGGTTTAGTTTGCTTTTATTTTTCTAGTTTTGTTAAATGCAGTGTTCTGTTATTGATTTGATTTGTGAATCTTTCTTTGTAGATTCTTATAGCTATAAATTTCTCTCTAGCCAGTGCTTTTGCTGCATTCCAGTATGTTGTGTTTTCATTTTCATTTGTCCCTAGATATTTTTAAATTTCCCTTGTAATTTCTTCTTTGAATCATTGATTGTTTAACAGTGTGTTAATTTCCACATATTTGTGTGTTCCAGTTTTTCTTCTGCTGTTGATTTCTAGTTTCATTCCATTGTGATTGGAAAAGATACTTTTATGATTCAGTCTTTTTAAGCTTATTGAGACTTGTTTTGGTCTGTCCTGGTGAGTGTTACACATGCACTTGAGAAAAATGTATATTCTGCTCTTGTTGTGTGGAGTGTTCTGCATATGTGTGCTTTAGGTCCAGTTGGTCTATACTGCTTTTCAGGTCCTCTGTTTCTTATTGATCTTCTGTCTGGTTGTTCTATCCATTATTGAAAATAGGATATCGAAGTCTTCTGCAAATTGTAGGACTGTCTTATTTCTCCTTTCAGTTCAGATAATGTTGGCACCATGTGTTTAGGAACTCTGATGTTTGGTGGGTATATGTTTATAACTGTTACATCTTCTTGGTCAGTTGACCCTTTTATCATTATACAGTGTCCTGTGTCTTATAACAATTTTTGACATAAAGTCTATTTTGTCTGTTATTATTATAGCCATCTCTTTTCTATTTTGCTTATTATTTACATGGGATATCTTTTTGATTCTTTCACTTTCAACCTGTGTATATCCTCCTTTAGATCTAAGTGAGTTCCTTGTAAGCAGCATATATTTGGATCCTGTTCTTTTATCCATTTTTTGATTAAGGAGTTTAATCCATTTTCAACATGTGCTGTATTTCCACTTATGCTATACAAGACTGCTTTTAAATTTTTTAATTTCCCTAAAAGTTTCACTCCTGCTTCTTCCCACAACCTTAGACATTCTGTCGTATTCTACCTGTATCTCTTGACCCCAGGTTCCCAAGAGTCTGCAGTTCCCCTGCTGCTTTCACACGCCACAGTGCTCACCACTGCCTTTTGCAGCCTCCATCCTGATATCTATACTATGCTACTGTTCCCATCAGTATTCTCCATTCATTTAGGTTTTCTTTAATGCCTTCCAGTAAGGTTTTTTAATTTTCAGCACATAGGCCATACGCATCATTTTTAGAATTATTCTTAGATATTTTATAATTGTGAGTATTCTAAGTGATAAGTTGTTTTATGTTTTCTGATTATTCATTGCTGCTGTACATATGCATTTGACTTTGGTATATTAATCACCAGCCATCTTTCTACACATTTCTATTATTTTTATTAATTTGTCCATTAATTGTTTTGCATTTTCTATGTGGTTTAAACAATGAAGTCATCTCAAATAATCTTTTTATTTCCTATTTTCCAGTTCTAAGTTTTCTAATATTAAATTCTCCTTGATTTCCAGGATAAACCCTACTTGGTCATGAGTTGCCATCTTTTTTTTTTTTTTGGCCACGCAGCACAGCCAAAAAAAAAACCACTTTATTGTGAATCTTGGTATATCTTCCTTTGTAGGTAATATGTTCTTGTACTTTCGAAATTTTCAGAAATTTTCTGTCTTTTATATCTGAAAATTCTGTATATTTCATTCTAATGTGTCTGGTTATCAGTTTTCCCATATATTACTTGATCAGCACTCAGTGGAGCCTTTCAACCTAAGGCCATTCGTTGTTTAATTATGTGAAATATACCCATATTATTTCTTTAAATATTTCCTTCTCTCTTCTTTCTCTGTCTCCTGTGGGATCCATTATGTGGATATTGGGCCTACCTGCTGCGCTCACCTGCCTTTGTAGGCAATGGTACAGTTTCTCCTCTTACAGTTTCCCCTCTGCCTGCCTCCCTGCTGAGTGTGGGCTGCTCCTCTATCTGACCTCACTCTGACTTGGTCTTCAGCAGTGTCCAATCTCCTGCTAATCCCACCTCCTTCAACCACTGTGTTGCTCAAACTTGGTATCTACACTTGGTTCTTTTCTATAATTCATCATCTTGTTACCACACTTGTTTTAACATATTGGCCCTTCTCTTCCAGTGGTCAGTGCTGTCAGTTGGTGGTTTTCCCTTTGCAGCAGCCGTGCTCCTCAAGGGTCTGTGTGGTGGAGACCCTGCATGGCAGTGCATGTTGCAGGAGGGCCCAGGCAGACATGGTGCCACCCAGGGTGGAGGAGGCATAGGCAAGAGCTGAGGACAGAGACTCCAGGACTGTAAAACCAAGGCCAGTCACTGTCACTCAGGCACCTCCTAGCTCCTGGCCTTGACCTCATGTCCCTGGAACACATCCACATAAGGGAGTGGCCCCTCCAGGATAGCCGTCTGCCTGGCCCTCTGCCCTGGTAGCCTTACTTGCATTCTGCTCTGGAAGGTCAGGCTACTCTGGCCACTAACCAGTGCAATCAGAGGCCAGCGGTGACTGTGCCAGCAGACTTAGGGGACACGGAAGAGCAGAACCTACCTGGTACCCACCCTTGAACTATGTCCCTCCCTGGGCCCTGCCACTCCACCCCATGTGCCCAAGCTCAGCTTTTTAGCTGTCCCAGGCCTCCCAGCATACAGAGAAATTGTTCTCATCCATCTATGGTTTCTCCAGGGGGTGCCCATGGGGCAGATGGGCACAAGGGTCTTTGTTGGGCCAGGGAAACCCCCACAGTCTAGCTCTCCTCACTGTCAGTTGCACTCAGCTGTCACTCCTGTATCCTCAGGGTCTGCGGAAGAGGGACCTGCTGAAGGAGCTGCTGCCAGTCATCGGGCAGAACCTCCGCTTCCAGCGCCTCTTCACCGAGTGTCAGGAACAGCTCGACATCTTGAGGGACAAGTAGCCTGCCCAGCCGCAGCAAGGGCAGGGCCACACTCTCGCCACTGAGGACACACAGGTCGGCCTCTTATCTCGCTGGGCTACAGGATGAGGAGACACTGGCAGGAGGTGGGCTGTTTTGCACCAGTACCGGCTCAGCCCCTGGGCACACTTCCCCTGTGTCCTGGGCCTGTTTCTCCCTCAGGGGGAGCAGCTCTGCCCGCAACTCGTTCCTCCCTCCAGGACCCCAGTGCGGAGCTGGAGCTCTGCCCAACTGCCCTGGGGCCAGTGAGGCAGCCCAGGCCTGCCGTCTCCAGCACGGTCCCCAGATGGGCACTAGCCTTGCTACTGTAGGCGCCATGCTGCTCCAGCTATGACGAATGAGCCATTTGTGAAAGAGAGAACCCTGAGACGTTAGCATATTATGCAGTCAGTAGACGGACCTGAAACCTATGTAAAAAGAAAGCCTATTCCAACACATGGACTATTTTTGTACTAGAATTTGCTAACTTGTAATATGGAATTTTCCTTTTGGCCAATAATCAGGATTTCCCTATAAGTCACTTGGACATTGGTCACTTGTAGGAAATTTAAACTCTAATTATGACAGCTACATTGAAAAATAATTGTACTGAAATTAACTTGTCTATCTTCATTTAGTTTTAATTTTTAAATGTTTGTAAAAAGAGACTTTTGGGGGGGATGGGGCAGAGGGTGGGCGATTTCTTTTGTAAGTGTAAAATAAATGAACACGCATTGGATACCAAATGGTCCTGACTTCCCCTGCCTTTTCCTTCTAACTTCCACCTCCCTCCCCTGCACTGTGAATCCCTCGCCTTTGATGTCATCTGCTTCCCCGGCCCCTTCATGCAAAAAGTCATTTCACAGCATGGAGTCACTTTCCTGGTCGTGCAGCATCTCAGGCTGAGCTGGGCGAGCGGGCTGGCCACTGTGTACCTGTCTTCTCCCAAGCCAGGTGGAGAGGTCCTTGGTTCTGTCTGTGCTGTGCTCTGGGTCTCTGATTGTGCTGGGCACCAAGGAAATCATGTAAGGAAATCCATAAATACAGACTTGAGTTTTCTGAAGAATTATCTGGAAGCTGGGATTTTCTTAGAAAGTGGTTCCGATGCTGACCCACAGGAGAAGAGACAGCCAGAATCAGAATCCTCAAGCCTGGTGAGGGCCAAGCACCTTCTCCCCAGGGTCCTGGACCTCCTCGGCACCTCCCTGCCAGGTGGCCATCCCATTGCCTGTCTCACTCAGAAGTCACGTGGCTGCATGAGAACCAGGCACACCTGCATGCCCGACAGAGCCGGCACACACACTGCATCTGGGCATGGACACCCAGAAGCCAGGCTACAAGTGTGAGCTTTTCGCTGAGGAATGAGCCAGAGATGCTGCACAGGCATTGAGAACTCTGGAGCCCCAGGATGCACGCAGCCTCGGAACTGACAGGCCTGCCTGGGATCCAAACCACGAAAAACGTGGGCCTCACTTTTCAGCTGTCAAAGGGAGGTGAGGTTAAGAAAACGTGCATGGTTGTGAGGACCAACTGGGATCACAGAGGCAAAGTCATGGCACTGAGCACATGTTCCCGTGAATAAAACTTTGACAATCAAGTGTTTTTATACACTACTATTTGGACAGGGGAGGAGACAAGCAGCAGAAAGACTGGAAACTTCTGGTTCCAGCCAAGATGGATTGACAGGGACCAAATTGACCCTTCTGCCTGAAACAACCAAAGGAACCAGTCAAAATACATGAAACAATGGTCTCAAGGCACTGGATATCAGAAAACAAAGGACAGTGATCCCTGGGAGATGGAAAGCAAAGAAGATGAGCCCTGTGACTGCCCCAGCTTCCTACCTGGAGAGAGAGTTTCCAGCCTGCAGCAAAGGGAGGGGAAGCTGAGGTAGAGCCCAGCAGGATACTTGAGTTGAAGACATGAAGCTGAGAGCCCAGGAAGACCAAGGCAGCTAGAGTTTTCAGGACAGAATTCCAGAGAGGAGGGAGCTCCATGGAGAGAGAACCCTGGAGCTCAGCAGAGGGAGTGCCTTTGCATATTCAGCTGCATACTGATCAGTGCTTGTGTGATGAGGAAATGGCTGAGGCCAGGCAAAGAACCATCTGAAAGGATTAGGGTGACAATTGTCTAGTTGTCACCCAGGGCTGGGAATAGTGCCTCTTCCTACCAACAGGACTAGAAAAACTCATAACTCACAGGCTTGGGATAGAAGAGTTACTCAGGAAGTCTTGCCTCAGTTTTGGAGAATAATTAGAGCACTGCTCCAGATCCATCTAACAGAAAATAAAGCAAGACCCAAAAGGATCAAATTGTTTCCAAGTAATTAATTACATTGCAAACCAAAGTTCCAGAGAATTTATAAGCATACAGAGGTGCCCAGCATCCAACAAGGTAAAGTTTACAGTGTCTGGCATCCACACCAGGCGTACAAAGAAGCAGGAACACAATGCAAAATGAGAATAAGCAATCTTACTGATCAGTCAAAACTGGCCCAGAAGTTACACAGATATTAGAATTAGCAGAGAAGGACATTAAAATGGTCATTATAACACTATTCCTTATGTTCAAAAAAGTTAAGTGGAGACATAGAAGACCGTAACAAGGAAGTTGCAATCAAACTTCTAGAGATGAAAACCTGTAACATGGAGATGAAAAATGTGTGGAATAGGATTAATGACAGATTGGACATTGCAGAAAAGGTAAGTGAACTTGAAGGCAGAGCAATAAAAATGCTCCAAAACAGACAATCCAAAGGAGGAAAGAACAGAAAAGAGCATCAGTAAGTCATGGGACAACGTCAGATAGCCTAATACACAGGTAACTGAAGTCCTCAAAGGAAAGGAGAGAGAAGGTGGTGATAAGAAAAAATATTTGAATAAATAACGGCCAAAAATTTACCCCACCCTTCCTGCTGTCCCTTGTGTCCCTACAGGCAACCTCTGTGCCACTGTGCCCTCATCCCTACCATAATGTCATGCCTGCTGACCTCCCTACGCCTGTCCACTGATGCTCCACACCTTCCCACTACCTCTGCCTGCTGAACTTGTTTGCACGCAGAGCACTGGGTGTATTTTCCTGGGCTGTATCTCCCTGCCTCTCTCCAAGTTCTGACCTGATCCCCTTAGGCCCCTCCCAGCTTCAGCCTGACTCACAGGAGTCAGAGCCCTTTACACATTAGGCTGATGCTGTGGGAGGTTGTATATACCTGCAGCAGGTACACTGAGGAGATAAGGCAAAGCATAAGATAAGATAAGGCATAAGATAAGAGATAAGGCATCGTCTCTTTCCATGTTAAATCTATTATTCCTGTTCTCTCACATATATGGCAAATATTTTCTCAGTTCATCTTTAAATTTTATTTGTGTGTTAATTTAAGCTTTTAATTTTTGTGAAATTTAATTTTCTTTTTTTTAATATAATTTTTAAAAAATATTTATTTATTTGGCTGCTCCGGATCTTAGTTGCAGCTCATGGGATCTTCGTTGCTATGTGCAGGATCTTTGTTGTGGCATGTGGGATCTTTTAGTTGCAGCATGCAGGATCTAGTTCCCTGACCAGGAATCAAACCCTGGCCCCCTGCATTGGGAACACGGAGTCTTAATTGCTGGACCACCAGGGAAGTCCCTAATTTTTGTTCTTTTGTAACTTATTTTTTTAACCTTAGGACACTT
Source organism: Neophocaena asiaeorientalis asiaeorientalis (assembly GCF_003031525.2). Classification (NCBI taxonomy): domain Eukaryota; kingdom Metazoa; phylum Chordata; class Mammalia; order Artiodactyla; family Phocoenidae; genus Neophocaena; species Neophocaena asiaeorientalis. Next base: position 6,627,373 of record NW_020175053.1, read on the forward strand.
CACCAGATACATGGATGGCAATTAAAATAAGCACAAAAAAAGATGTTCAATGTCACCAGTCATTTAGAAAATGCAAATTAAAACCACAGTGATATAACAGCACATACCTATTAGAATGTCATAAAGTTAAGAATATATATAAAATACTGAGTATTGAGGATGTGGAGCAATTGGAGCTTTCATGTATTGCCAACAGGAAGGCACAATAGTATAGTCACCTTAAATAGTTTGACAGTTCCTTGCAAAGTTAAACGTACAGTCATCAGAGGACCCAGGTATTCCACTCTTAGGTTTTTGTTTTTGTTTTGTTTTTAAAGATACATAACATTTTTCATCACAAGGATATCTCATGTTTCCCTTTAAAAAAAAAAACAGCTTTACTGAGATAAAATTCTCATAACATGTAACTCACCTATTTAAAATGTACAATTCAGTGGTTTTTAGGATAGTCACACATATGTGCAACCATCACCAGTTACTATTAGAATATTTTCATCACCTCAAAAAGAAACCTCATGCCCTTTATCATGCTCCATACCCCCATCCCTACCATCCCTAAGCAACCACCAGTCTACTTTCTGTCTCTATAGGCTTGCCTATTCCAGTATTTCATACAAATGGAATCATAGACTGTGGTATTTTGTGACTGGCTTCTATAGCGTAATGTTTACAAGATTCAATCATGTATCTGTACTTCACTCATTTTTATGGTCAAATAATATTTAATTGTATGGGTATACCTCATTTTGCTTCTCCAGTCATCCACTGATAGACATGTGGGTTGTTTCCAGTTTTGGTGATTATGCATAATGCTGCTCTAAACATCTGTGAACAAGTTGTGTGGACATGTTTTCATTTCTCATGGTTATATATATGTAGAAGTAGAATGAGTAGGTAATAATGTGACTGTAATTGTTTGAGGAATTGCTGTACTGCCTTCCAAGTGACTGCACCATTTTACATTCATACCAGCAGTGTATGAGGATTCTGATTTCTCCACATTCTCACCAACAATTCTTTTTTTTTTTTTTTGGCCACGCTGCACGGCTTGTGGGATCTTAGCTCCCCAGCCAGGGATCAAAGCCAGGTGCCCAGCAGTGGAAATATAGAGTCCTAATCACTGGACCGCCAGGGAATTCCCTCACCAACAATTCTTATTGTCTGATTTTTTTTATTATAGTCATCTGAATGGGTGGGGGGTTTTTTTTCTTCTTTTTTTTTAACATCTTTATTGGAGTATAATTGCTTTACAATGTTGTGTTACTTTCTGCTGTATAACAAGGTGAATCAGCTGTACGTATACATATATCCCCATATCCCCTCCCTCTTGCGTCTCCCTCCCACCCTCCCTATCCCACCCTTCTAGGTGGTCACAAAGCACCCAGCTGATCTCCCTGTTCTATGTGGCTGCTTCCCACTAGCTAACTATTTTACATTTGGTAGTGTATATATGTCAATGCCACTCTCTCACCTAGTCCCAGCTTACCCTTCCCCCTGAGTGGGTGGTTTTGATTTGCATTTCTCTAGTGACAAAACATGTTGAGCATTTTTTAATGTGTTTATTGGCCATTTGAATATCTTATTTGGAGAAATGTCTATTCCGATCCTTTGCTAACTTTTAAATTGGGTTATTTGTCTTTATTATTGAGTTGTGGGAGTTTTTTATACATTCTACATGCAAATTCCTTATCAGATATATGGTTTACAAATATTTCCTCCCATTCTGTATATTTACTTTCTTGATAGTGTCTTTGAAGCATAGAAGTTTTCAGTTTTGATGAAGTCCATCTATTTTTCTTTTGTTGCTTGCGCTTCTCTGGTCTCATCTAAGAAACCATCGCCAAATCCAAGACCATGCAAATTTACTCCTATGTTTTCTACTAAGAGTTTTTTTTTTTTTAATGAATATGTTGAAGTCCTAACTCTTAATTAATTTATTTATTTTTGCTGTGTTACGTCTTTGTTTCTGTGCAAGGGCTTTCTCTAGTTGTGGCAAGCGGGGGCCACTCTTCATCGCGGTGCGCGGGCCTCTCACTATCACGGCCTCCTTTGTTGCGGAGCACAGGCTCCAGACGTGCAGGCTCAGTAGTTGTGGCTCACGGGCTAGTTGCTCCGCGGCATGTGGGATCCTCCCAGACCAGGGCTCGAACCTGTGTCCGCTGCATTAGCAGGCAGATTCTCAACCATTGTGCCACCAGGGAAGCCCTCTACTAAGAGTTTTATAGTTTAAACTCTTACATTCAGAACTTTGATCCATTTTGAGTAAATACTTGTATATGGTGTGAGGTAAGAATCCAACTTCACTGTTCTGTTTGAGGCTATCCAATGTCCCATCATTTATGAAAAGTTTGTTCTTTCCCCCATTGAATGGTCTTGCCACCCATGTTGAGAATCAGTTGATCATAGACACACGGGGTGTTTCTGGACTCAGTTCTATTCCATTGATCTATATGTCTTTTCTTATGCCAATATCACACTGTCTTGATTAATGTTGTTTTACAGTAAGTTTTGAGATCAGGAAGTGTGACTCCTCCAACTTAATTGTTCTATTTCAAGATATTTTTTTGCTATTCTGGAGCCTTTTGAGTTTCCATATTAATTTTAGAATCAGCTTGTCAATTTCTGCAAAGAAGAAAGCTGCAATTCTGATCGGGATTACAATGAATCTGTAGATCAGTTTGGGGAAGGCCATCTTAAAATATCTTCCAGTTGATGAATACAAACAGATTACCATTTATTTAGGTCTTTAATTTCTTTCAGTAATGTTTTATAGTTTCTGGTATATAAATTTTACATTTCTTTTATAAAAATTTTCTATGTAATTCTTTTTAATGCCATTATAAATGGAAGTGTTTTTAAAATTTCACTTTCAGATTGTTCACTACAAGTGTATAGAAATACAATTGATTTCTGTATATTACTCTTGTATTCTGCAACCTTGCTAAATTCATTCATTAGTGTTAATAACTTTTACTGGGATCCTTAGGATTTTCTATATATAAGGTCATGACATCTGTGAATATAGTTTTACTTCTTTTCCTACCTAGATGCCTTTTATTTCTTTTTCTTGCCTAATTGCTCTGGCCAGACCCTCCACCTAGTACAACATTGAATAGAAGTGGCAAGAGTGGACATCCTTGTTTTGTCACTGATCTTAGGGGGGAAGCATCCAGTCTCTCATCATTAAGTATTATACTAATTCTGTTTTTCTTATAGATGCCCTTCATCAGATTGAAGAAGTTCCCTTCTAATGCTAATTAATTTATTTTGTATATTGAACCATCCTTGGTTCAAGATAAATCCCACCTGGTAATGGTATAAAATTTGTTTATGTGTCACTGTGTTTTTGAGGATTTTTGTGTCCATAGTCATAAGACAGTTTCGCAGTTTATTTGTGAGGTCTTTTCTGGTTTTGGTGTCAGGGTGTTGCAAAATGAATGAGTAAGTTGGGAAGTATCCCCTCCTCATCTGTTTCATTGAAGAATTTGTAAAGAATTAGTAATGATTTGTTTAATGTTTGGTAGAATTCAGCAGTAAAGCCCTATGGGCTAGTGCTGTTTTTGTAGGTGGTTGTTTTATTACTAATTCTATCTTTCTGTTTCTTACAGGTCTATTTGTACTGTCTATTTCTACTTCAATCAGTTAGAATAGTTCATCTTTCTAGAAATTTGTTCATCTAAGTTATCCAATTAATTGGCATATAATTGTTCATAATATTCCTTTATAATCCTTTTTATTTCTGTAAAGTTAGTAGTGTCCCCTCTTTCATTTCTGATTCTTATAATCTGAGTTTTCTCTCTTGTGTTCTTGGTCAATATAGCTAAATGTTCAACGATTTCATTGATCTTTACAGAAAACCAGCTTTTGGTTTCCTTTATTTTCTCTATTGCTTCCCTATTCCTTATTTCATAAATTTATGCTCTAATCTTTATTACTTTCTTTCTTCTGCTTGCCTTAGGTTTAGTTTACTCCTCTTTTTCCAGTGTCTTAAGATGGAACGTTATGTGATTAAAGCTATAAAATTTCCCTCTAAGCACTGCCTTAGGAGGATCCTACGAGTTTTGGTATGTCGTGTTCTGGTTTTAATTCATCTCAAATTATTTTCTAATTTCTCTTTTGATTTCTTCTTTGACTCATTGGTCTTTTAGAGTGTGCTGTTTAATTTCCACATATCTGTGAATTTCCCAATTTTATTTTGTTATGGATGTAACTTTATTCCATTGTAGTCAAAACACACTTTGTATTGTTTCTATCCTTTAGATTTAATGAGGTTTGTTTTATGGCTTATGCCAGAAGTGTTCCATATACACCTGAGAAGAACATATAGTCTGTTGTTAAGTGCAGACATGTTGCTCTTTTACAGCCACACCACTTCCCTTTCACCCCATGATCTCCTTAACTCATAGCAACCACTAATCTGTTCTCTACATCTGCAATTTTTCATTTCAGGAATGTAAAATAAAAGGAATCATTCTGTATGTAATCTATTGGTATTGGCCTTTTTCACTCAGGATAATTGAAGATGAATTCAAATTGTTTTATGTATCAGTACTTCGTTCCTTTCTATTACTGAATACTATTTCACGGTTTTGCTACATAGTTTATTTAACCATTCACCTGTTGAAGGACATCAATCAGGCTGATTCCAGTTTTTGGCTATTACAATTAAAGCTGCTATTAAAGTTTTTATATAAATATAAATCTTTGTTTTTCTGAGATAAATGCCCAAGAGGACAATTGCATGATACAGTAGATGCAGGTGTAATTTTTTCCTTTCTTTTTTTTTGGCCATGCTCTGCTGCACAGTTTGCAGGATCTTAGTTCCCCGACCTGGGATTGAACCCAGGCCACAGCAGTGAAAGTGCTGAGTCCTAACCACTAGACCACCAGGGAACTCCCTGTAATTTTTCAGTAATCTGACAAAGGCAATTCAATGAAGAAAGAATAGTCTTTTCAGCAAATGCTGCTGGAAGCACTGGACATCCACATGCAAAAAAAGAAAAAAGGATCTAGACTTTTTTAATGCTGCTCTAAGAGACCTTTAAGGAATGAAAAGACAAGACTCAGTCTCAGAGAAAGTATCTGCAAATTATTTATCTGATAAAGGACTTCAATGCAATATATACAAACTCTTTAAAGATCTCTAAAATTTCAGCAATAGGAAGACAAGCAACACAATTAAAAAATGGACAAAGATCTGTACAGATACCTCACCAAAGAAGATATACAGATGGCTATAAGTATGTAAAAAGATGCTCAACATCATATTTCAATAGGGAATCTAAAATTCAAAAAACAATGAAATACTACTATATACCTATTAAATTGGCTAAAATCCAAAAATCTGACACCACCAAATGCTCGTGAGGATGTGGAACAATAGGAACTCTCATTCAGTGCTGGTGGGAATGCAAAATGGTACAGCCATTTTGGAAGATAGTTCTGGTAGTTTCTGACAAAATTAAACATAGCCTTATATATGATTGAACAATTGCACTCCTAGGTATTTACCCAAATGAGTTTAAAACTTATATTCATTCAAAAACCTACACATGAATGTTTTAGTAGCTTTATTTATAGTTGCCAAAGACTGAAACAACCAAGGTGTCCTTCAGTAGGTGAATGAGCAAACTTGTACATCTGTGTGTTGGAATATTGTTCATCAAGAAAAAGAAATGAGGGCTTCCCTGGTGGCGCAGTGGTTGAGAGTCTGCCTGCCGATGCAGGGGACACGGGTTCGTGTCCCGGTCCGGGAGGATCCCACATGCCGCGGAGCAGCTAGGCCCGTGAGCCATGGCCGCTGAGCCTGCGCGTCCGGAGCCTGTGCTCCGCAATGGGAGAGGCCACAGCAGTGAGAGGCACGTGTACCGCAAAAAAAAAAAAAAAGAAAAAGAAAAATGAGAATGAGCTACACAGCCATGAAAAGATGTGAAGATCTTAAATGGATATTGCTGAGCCAATTTGAAAAGGCTACATACTGTATGATTCCAATTAAATGACATTCCATAAAAGACAAAACTATAAAGAGAGTAAAAATGTCACTGGTTGCCAGAGATTCTGTGTCTGGGGGAGGGGTTTGGACAGAGGGGAATGGATGAATAAGTGAAGCACAGGGGATTTTTACAGTGGTGAAGCTGTTCTGTACAATACTATAGTGGTGGGTACATGACATTATGCATTTGTCAAAATTCACTGAATGTACAACACGAAGAGTGAACCCTAATGTAAACTATAGACTTTAGTCTTTAATGATGATGTATTAATATTGGTTCATAAATTGTAACAAAAGTACCATACTACGGCAAGATGTTAAAAAACAAGGGTGGGCTTCCCTGGTGGCGCAGTGGTTGAGAGTCTGCCTGCCAGTGCAGGGGACATGGGTTCGTGCCCCGGTCCAGGAAGATCCCACATTCTGTGGAGTGGCTGGGCCCGTGAGCCATGGCCGCTGAGCCTGCGCGTCCGGAGCCTGTGCTCCACAGTGGGAGAGGCCACAAAAGTGAGAGAGGCCCGTGTACCACAAAAAAAAAAAAAAAAAAAAACAAGGGCATTGGGATATATGGGAACTCTCTGTAGAGGGAGAGTTCTAAAGGTTCTGAGGTAACTACTCAATTTTTTTTTTTTTGTAAACCTAAAACTGCTATACAATAATTGTCTATTAATATTTGAAAACCTATTGGACATTTGTGTGGGTCTTTTTCTGGGTTCTGTACTCTGTTACTTTGATCTATGTGTCCGTCTCTTTGTCAATATCACATTGTCTTAATTACTATAGCTACATGGAAAGGCTTAACATTGGGTAATTTTCCAAATTTGTTTTTCCTTTTCAAAACTATTGTAGCTATTCTAGGGCCTGTGCTTTCCATGTAAATTGTAGTATAAGCTTGTGTGCATCTTTTAAAAAGTACCTGGATTTTCATAGTAATTGTGTTAAAACTGTATGCCATTTTGGGGGAAATTGATATCCTTACTATGTTTAGTCTTCCAACCTATGAACATGGTATGTTTCTCCATATATTTAGATCTTTGATTTCTTTCATCAGCACTGTGTAGTTTTCATCATACAAGTCCTGTACCTGTATTGTCAGATTTACACCAAAGAATTTTTTTGGAGCAATTACAAATATGTTGTATTTTAATTTCAGTGTCCACATGTTCATTGCTGGTATATAGAAATATAATTGATTTTTATATATTGATCTTATATCCTGCAACCTTACTAAATTCACTATCAGTTCCAGGATTTTTCTGTAGATTCCTTGGGATTATCCACACAGACAATCATGTCATCTGAAAATAGGGACAATTTTATTTCTTCCTTTCTGATTGGTATTCCTTTTATTTCCTCTACATTATCACACTGGCTGGAATTTCCAGTATTTTGTTGAGTGTTTTGTATTTTGTTTTTTGCTTTTTTTCACTTCAGTCACTTTATTCGAAAATCCAGTTAGTGATTTAATATCATGGTTCTTTTCATGCACAGGTTACTGAGGCCTAGAATTCACACGAGGCCTGCTAGGCAACCATAGCAGCCATTGTTTTGAAAGCAGCATATCTGATGGTCCTGGGCCCTTTAGAGTCTCTACAATGTCTCTGAATAAAAAGCCATCTGACAACAGGAGGATAGATTTCTTGTTCCTCATTTTTGGGGCAAAGCATTCAGTCTTTCACCGTTAAGTACAATGTTAGCTGTAGGTTTCTGGAGATGTTCTTTATCAAATTGAGGAAATCGCCCTCTATTCCTAGCTTTGTGAGACTTTTTATCATGAATAGGTGTTGGACTTTGTCGTATGTTTTTCTGCATAAATTCAACTGATAAGATGATGTGATTTTTCTTACTTAGCCAGTTAGTATGGTGGCTTACATTGATTAATATTTGAACACTGAACCAGCCTTACATGCCTGGAATAAACCCCACTTGGTCATGGTATATAGTTCTTTTTATGTATTACTTAATTCCATTTGATAATACCTTGTTAAGAATTTTTACATGTATATTCATGCCTGTAGTATCCTGTTTCGTAGTACTTGTCTAGTTTTCATAACAGGGTAATACTAACTTCATAAAATAAATTTGGAAGTATTCCCTCCTCTTCTGTTTTCTGCAAGAGATTGTATAGAATTGGTGTTGATTCTTTAAAAAAATTAGTAAACTTCTTCATGAAAGCATCTGGCAATAGATATCTCTTTTTCAAGAATTCTTTAACTACAAGTCCAACATCTTTAATCGTTTTATGACTACTCAGATTATTTCATATTAGTTTGGTGTTACAGTTTGTATTTTTTTGAGGAATTGGCCCATTTCATCTAAGTTGTCAAATTTACTTTTGTGGAGTTGTACCTACTATTCTCTTATTCTTTTCAGGTCTACAGGGTTTGTCATGATAACTCGTATTTTATCCCCTATTTTGTTTCTAATATTGGTACTTTGTGGCTTGCCTCTTTTTTTCTTTGTGCATCTTGCAAGAGGTTTGCCAATTTTATTGATCTTTCAGAACTTTTGTTTAATTGGTTTTCTCTATTTTCCACTTTCCATTTCATTGATCTATGCCCTTGTTTCCTTACTTCTGCTTTTTTAGTGTTACTTTGCTTTCCCTGAGATGGGAGCTTAGATTATTGACCTAAGAACTTCTTCTTTTTTTCCAGCTTTATTGAGATATAATTGACATAAAACACTGTGTAAGTTTAAGTTATATAGTGTGATGATTTGATACACACATATATTATAAAATGATTACCACAGCAGGGTTAGTTAACACCTCTATCACCTTACATAATTACCATTTCTTTTTTGTGGTAAGAACATTTATGATCTACTCTCTTAGTAACTTTCAAGTATATAGCTGGCTTTAAGTAGTATGGACATTTTAACAATATCTATATTCCGATTAATAAACACAAATACCTTTCGATTTATTTGTGCCCTCAGTTTCTTTAATCAAAGCCTTATAGTTTTCAATGTACAGATCCTTCACCACCTTGACTAGATTTATTCCTAAGTACTTTATTGTTTTTGATGCTATTATGAATGGGATGGTTTTATTTCATTTTTCAGATATTTCATTGTTAGTGTATAGAAATGCAATTGATTTCTGTATGTTGATTTTGTATCCTGCAACTTTACTAAATTTGTTGATTAGTTCTAACAGTTTTTGGTGGAGTCTTTAGGACTCTATACATAAGATCATATCATCTGCAAACAAAGACAATTTTACTTATTCCTTTCCAATTTGGAGGGCTTTTCTATCTTTTTCTTGCCTGATTACTCTGGCTAGGACTTCCAGTACTATGTTGAATAGGAGTGGTGAAAGTAGTCACCCTTGTCTTGTTTCTGATCTTAGAGAAAACGCTTTCAACCTTTTACCATTGAATTTGATGTTGACTATGAGCTTATCATTTGTGGCCTTTATTATGTTTAGGTATAATCCTTCTGAAAGATCAACGAAATTGGCAACCCTCTTGACCCACTGGTTGCTCAGGAGTGTGTTGTTTAACTTCCACATATTTGTAAATTTTCTAACTTTCCTCCTCCTACTGACTTCTAGTTTTATGCCATTGTGATCAGAAGAGATACTTGGTATGATTTCAATCTTCTTAAATGTGCTGAGACTTGTTTTTTGACTTGTCGTGTGATCTATCTTGGCGAACATTCTGTGTGCACTTAAGAATGTGTATACTGCTCCTATTTGGTGGAATGTTCTGTATATGTCTGCTAAGTCCATTTAAAACTATATTTCAGGTCTAACATTTCCTTATTGCTTTTCTATCTGAATGCTCTAGCCATTGTTGAAAGTAGGGTATTTAAATCCCCTACTATTATTGTATTGCTGTCTATTTCTCTCTGCAGATCTGTTAGTATTTGCTTAATCCTTCTAGCCACTCTATGCCTTTTGATTGGAGAATCTAATCCATTTGCATTTAGAGTAGTTATTGATATGTAAGGACTTACTAGGTAAGAGGAATTTTTAGGTAATTATAGGTAATGCTACCTTATTCATTGCTTTCTGCCTTTTTTGTAGTTCCCTTGTTCCTTTCTCCCTCTCTTGCCTTTCTTTGTAAATTGATAATTTTCCTTAGTGATATGCATTGATTCTCCTCTCTTTATCTTGTGCGAATCTACAATAGGTTTTTCTGTTGTGGTTACCATGAGGCTTACATAAAACATTTAACAGATATAACAGTCTATTTTGATGCTGATAACAACTGAACTTTGATCACATACAAAAACTACCCTTTTACTGCCCTCCTTTAATATTTTTGATGTCACAATTTACTTCTTTTTAGACAGTGTACTCATTAACTAATTATTTTAACTATAGTTATTTTAATACTCTTGTCCTTTAACCTTTATACTAGAGTTAACCGGTTAACACACAACTGTATTACAGTACTAGAGTATTCTGAATTTGACTGTATACTTTACCAGTGTGCTGTACAGTTTCAAACGTTTTCATGTTGCTAATCAGTATCCTTTAATTTTAGCTTGAAGAACTCCTTTCATCATTTCTTGTAAGGCAGGTCTAGTGGTGATGAACTCCCTCAGCTTTTGTTTGTCTAGGAACATCTTTATCTTTCTTTTTTTTTTTTAATTTATTTCTTTTATTTATTTATTTTTGGCTGCGTTGGGTCTTAATTGCTGCGCGTGGGCTTTCTCTAGTTGCGGTGAATGGGGGCTACTCTTCGTTGAGGCAGGCAGTCTTCTCATTGTGGTGACTTCTCTTGTTGCAGAGCACAGGCTCTAGGCATGCAGGCTTCAGTAGTTGTGGCTCATGGGCTCCAGAGCACAGGCTCAGTAGTTGTGGCACACGGGCTTAGTTGCTCCGTGGCATGTGGGATCTTCCCAGACCAGGGCTTGAACCTGTGTCCCCTCCATTGGCAGGGTGGATCCTTAGCCACTGCACCACGAGGGAAGTCCCAACATCTTCATCTTTCCATCATATCTAAAGGACAACTTTGCCAGATATAGAATTCTTGGTTGGCCTTTTTTTCCCCTTTCAGCACTTGAATATATCAGGGAATATATTATCCCACTTTCTTTTGGCCTGTTAGGTTTCTGCTGAGAAATCCACTGATAGCCTTATGGGGGTTCCCTTGTAAGTTACAAGCTTCTTTTTGCTTGCTGCTTTTAAGATTCTCTTTATCTTTGATTTTTGATAGTTTTATTATAATGTGTTTTGGAGAATATCTCACTGAGTTTGTTTGGTGACCTATGACCTTCGTTAACTTGCATATCTAAATCTCTCCCCAGATTTGGGACAGTCTCAGCCATTATTTCTTTAAGTAAGCTTTCTACCCCCTTATGCTTTTCTTCTCCTTCTGGGACTCCAATAATTCACATATTGTTTCTCTTGATGCTATCCCATATATCAGGTAGGCTTCCTTCACTCTTTTCATTCTTTTTTCTTTGTTCTCCTCTGACTGGATACTTTCAAAGTTCCTGTCTTCTAATCCACAGATTGTTTCTTCTGCTTGATCCATGCTGCTGTTGGTGCTCTCTGTTTCATTTTTCATTTCAATAACTGAATTCTTCAGCTCCAGAGTTTCTGTTTGGTCACTTTTATGACTTCTTTCTCTTTGCTACCTTGTCATTTTGTTTGTGTATTGTTTTCCTGGTTTCATTGAATTGTCTTTGTGTTTTCTCATAGCTCACTGAACTTCCTTAAAACAGCTATTTTGAATTCTTTATTGGGTAAACCTCAGATCTCCATATTTTGGGATTGGTTACTGGTAGATTATTATGATCTATTGGGGTGTCATGTTTCCTTGATTCTTCATGTTTCTTGAAGTTTTTGCACTGATGTCTTTGCATTTGAAGTAGCAGTCACCTCTTCCAATCTTTACTAGCTCCCTTCAGGAGAAAAATACCTTTTATCAGCCCTGCTAGTGATTCTGAGGCTTTCTCAGACCTTCTATGGATACATCTGCTCCACACTTTTTGCTCCCTCTTGTGGCAGAATTCTTAAGCTTGTACACCTTCTCTCAATCCAGTGACACACCAGGCTGGGTGCTGATAGCCTCCCTTTTTCTTTCCCAAGTGTGGCAGTAAAACTCACGTTTATGTCTCTCTCTGGCCTGCAGATTTGGGCTGGCTTTCTGTGCATGCCCAGTAGTTGTCTGCCAAAGCTCTCTCTTGCCATTGTCATTGGGAGCACACACAGGGAGCCAGCCACAGGATGGGAGTGTAGATGAGGCATGCAGAGTGCTGGGGGTGCCATGAACCAGTTGGGAGAATTTGTGGGTGAGGCATACCTAGCAGCTCATAGGCAGCTTCTTGATGGAGTCTGTGATATGGTTAATAAAGTTCACATACTTTCAGTGCCCTCAAAGAGTCCTATCTGCTGCTCCCCCAGCCTCTTCCCAGCTCCCCAGTCACATAGGCCATGATTCAGTACTCTGGAGGTGGTGGGGGAGAAACAGGCCTCTTTGGCAGCATCTGCACAGTTGGGGAAGTCAGGCACTCACTCTACACTCTCACTTTTCCCTGCAGGAGAAATCATGGGCAGGGAAGATCTCTCTTGGCCCTAAGCTGTGCCACCTTGGGGAAGCAGTGATGTGGGTAAGTTGAGCTGTCCTCTTACCCTCTCCAGTGCATCCAAACTCTTTTTTTTTTTTTTTTGCTCCAGTGCTGTGCTAGAGCTACTCTGCTGGAAATCCAGACTTCCACAAAGACTCTCTCATCTGTGAGTGATTGTGTAAGACAGTGTTCTCCAGGGGCTCCTGGCTGAGAGGGGCTAGAGCCAGTTCTCAGGCCACTGAAGGGTCCACAGCCAGAACCAAGGTCTTTTGCCTATTACCTGGTGCACTGCTGTGCAAGACTCCTCCTGCGTCCATTGGTATATGATGCAGGGTTCTACAGTTCCCACAAAGTATCATTTGGGCATGGATGGATGGGTGCCAAATTGTTATTGTTGGGGGGGCACACAAATGAGTGTTGTCATATTTAGCCATGTTGCTGACATCACTCCCTCTTTTCTAATGTAAGAATTTACTGCTATAAGTTTTCCTCTCAACACTGCTTTGGCTGCAAACCACAAATATTTTTAATGTTTTCATTTTTGTTCAGTTCAATATATTTTTTAAATTTCCCTTGAGACTTTGTCTTTCCCCCATTGATTATTTAGAAATATGTTATTTCCCAAGTGTTTGGAGATGTCCCTGTTATCTTTCCATTATTGATTTCTAGTTTGCTCAACAAATTTTAAATTTATATATATAAAGGTACATATGAACATGTTATAGTGGTTTTTAAAATATGTCCACAAATTCCTTTTTACTTGTGATGGTTAATTTTATGCATCAGTTTGACTGGGTCACAAGGCACCCAGGTATCTGATTAAACATTATTTTGGGTGTGTCTGCAGGGTGTTTCTAAATGGGGTTACCATTTGAATTGGTGGGCCAAAGCAAATTGCCCTCCCCAGTGTGGGAGGGCCTCATCCTATCAACTGAAAGCCTGAATAAAACAAAAAACTGAACAAGAAAGAATTTGCTCTCTCTGCCTGACAGTCTTAAGCTGGGACATCAGTCTCCTCATGCCTTAGGACCCGACTGGAACTTACCCCATCAGATCTTCAGACTAAAGCTCTTGGGACTTCCCAGACTCCATGACCACGTGAAACAATTCCATATTGGGCCATGGGAACCCTTGGAAGGTGATTAGATTTAGATGAGGTCATGAGGGTGAGGTCCTCATGATGAGCTTGGTGCCCTTGTAAGCAGAGACCAGACAGCACTCCCTCTCTTGCTCTGTCTGCCATGTGAGGACATAGTAGGACAGCCATCTGTGAGCAGTAGAAGAGGGTTTTCACCAAGAACCCAGTCAGCTGGAACCTTGATCCTGGACTTCCAGCCTCCAGAACTGTAAGAAATAAATATCTGTTGTTTCAGCCACCCACCCAGTCTGTGGTATTTTGCTATGGCAGCCCGAGCTGACTGATATAGCTCCTCCTTTCATGAACTGGACCTCAACTTCCCAGCCCTTCTTTTTCTTTCCTTTTTTTTTTAAATGTATATATTTTTAAAACATTTATTTATTTTATTTTTTTGGCTGCGTCAGGTCATCGTTGCAGCACACGAGCTTCTCTCTAGTTGTGGCAAGTGGGTTTTCTCGCTGTAGTTGTGGTGCACGGGCTCCAGGGCATGTGGGCTCTGTAGTTTGTGGCACAAGGGCACTCTCATTGAGGCACGTGGGCTCAGTAGTTGTGGCACGCAGGCTTAGGTGCCCCGCAGCATGTGGGATCTTAGTTCCCTGACCATGGATTGAACCCACATCCCCTGCATTGGAAGGCAGATTCTTTACCACTGGACCACCAGGGAAGTCCCTCCCAGCCCTTCTTAGTAACTCACTTTCTGTGAATATAATAAGGCAGAAGTAACACGTCCCTCTGACACCCGGTTATGAAAGACACTGGGCCTTACTCCTTCCTCTACATCTCCATCTCCTTTCATCACTCGCTCTGGGGAAAGATGGCTGCCATGTGGCAGGGATACTGGGTACTACATGGAGGGGCCCATGCAGAGAAGCAGGCTTTCAGCCAACAGCCATGGAGGAACAGGCTGCAGACCCCACACAAGTGAACCTGGAAGCAAATTCGAGGGTCCTGTTGAGCCTCCAGATGACTCAGGCCCTGCTGGCAGTTTAACTGCAACCTCATGACAGATCCCAGGCTCCTGACCCTCAGAACTGTCCACTAATCCACACTTGTTATTTTCAGGTGCTTAGTTTTGGGGAAATCTGTTACAAAACCACAAATAATACAACTGAATAACTCAGTGACAATTCACGAACCAAACTTACTCATATAATCAACACTCAGATCAAGAAACAGAACAGTAGGGCTTCCCTGGTGGCACAGTGGTTGGGAGTCTGCCTGCCAATGCAGGGGACGCGGGTTCATCCCCTGGTCCGGGAGGATCCCACGTGCCGCGGAGTGGCTGGGCCCATGAGCCATAGCCACTGAGCCTGCGCGTCCGGAGCCTGTGCTCCGCAACGGGAGAGGCCACGGCAGTGAGAGGCCCTCGTACCGCAGAAAAAAAAAGAAACAGAACAGTAACAACATCCCTAAAGCCCCCTCTTCTCATTCCCAGTCACAAAACCCACTAAGCACATATGCCACCCTATCCTTTTACACATAAATTAGTTTTGCCTATTTTGTGTGGCGTCCTACAATATGTACTCTTTTAGGTCTGATTTCTTTTATTCAACATTCTGTGTGATTCCTCCATAATATGGTGTAGAGTTTTAGATCATTTACTTGCGTTGTTTACAGCATTCTGTTGTGTGATCAAACTACAATTTATTCATCTGCTCCAGGAGGACATTCCCTTCCATCACTCTCCTTGGCTGCTTCTGAAGACACATGAAGGAACATGCCCTTGCAGTGTTTGGTCAGCTCTCTCTGTACCCTCAGCCAGCAGAGAGCTCAGGGCCCAGTCATCTGTTTCATCTCAAACAGCATCATTGTCTTTTAGTCTAGTCTGGGTGATGCTTTTGCCAACACCACTCTCTCAAAAACTTTCTGGGTGTCTTAGGCTGTTTGGGAGGCTATAACAAAATGCCCACAGACTGGGTGGCTTATAAACCACAGAGATTTATTTCTCACATTTCTGGAGGCTGGAAGCCAGGGTGCTAGCATTGTTGGGTTCTGGTGAAGGCTCTCTCTCGGGCTGTAGACTGCCAAACTCTGGCTGTGTCCTCACAGGGTAGAAGGGGTAAGGGAGCCTTCTGAGGCCTCTTTTATTAGGGCACTAACACCATTCACCCAGGCTCCACCCTATGACCTCAGGACCTCCCAAAAGCCCCGCCTCCCACACCATCATGTTGATGAACTTTGGGGGGACACAGGCATTCAGACCACAGAGGTGGGTTTCCCTCCTTGATTCCTGTGCCACAGTCATGAATCAACTTCACGTACCGAAAACCACAACCCAAATTCTTTTCACAACATGCCTCTGAGTTTACTTTGAGCAGGGCAGGCTTCTACAGAACCACACTGAGGTACGGCAGTGCTCTTATCCCACTGAAAGGCTCTACCAGAGGCCACCCCAACAAAGTGTGTTACAGCTATGACTTGAGTCGCCGTTTACCCCGATCCTTGTCCTGCTGGCCGAGTTTTGGATATGGATATCTTCCTGAGAGGCTCACATTTGATTGATTTGGAAATAGTTTCATTTTCCAATGCTGCAACTTTTGCACTCTCTCCAGGGCTTCTAAATTCAGCTTGCAGATGGATCTGTTCCTTTCTGAGGGCATGCCTTACAGAGTGAAGCTAGAGGTAAGAGTTCATGGTTTCAGTACTTGCCTCATTCTCCTCACCCAGTGATGCCTTATGTTCATTAGATATATTTTCTTTCTTACAAGTTACTGTAGGTTTACTGTAGTTTACTAGGGCTGCCACTAGGGATACCACAGACTGATTGGTTTAACAATGAGTTTATTTTCTCACAGCTCTGGAGGCTAGAACTCCAAGATCAAAGTCTCAGCAGGGTTCTCTCTCCTGAGGCCTCTCTCCTTGGCTTGGATGACCATCTCCCCGCTGTGTCCTCACATGGTCCTTCCTCTGTGTCTGTGTCCTAATCTCCTCCTCTCATATGGAGCAGGACCCCACCCTAATGACCTCATTTAACTTAATCACCTCTTTAAAGACCCTGTCTTCAAATACAGTCACATTCTGAGATACTAGAGGTTAGGACTTCAACACATGAAATTGGGGTGGACACAATTCAACCCATAACATTTACCACAGGTAATTTTGTCAATCACACAGATCTTCATTTTCTCAGGGTTGTATAACAGTTTTTCTTTCTTTCTTTCTTTTTTTGTATAACAGTTTCTTACTACCCACCATCCGGTCCCAAAGCAATGCCCCATATTTGTTTTTTGTTATGGAAGTACATTGTTTCTGGGTAGTAACTTCCTTACCACAATAATGCTACGTATAAAACAGCCTCAACATCTGTGGCTTATAATCACATTTACTTTTTTTCCCTCACTCACTTGTGGGTTGGTTGGGGTTTGGATGAACTTGGCTAATCTTGTGCCAAGGCTTCAGATTGGGCCCAGGTCTTCTCCACATGCTCCAATCTGAACTTCAGGCTGGAAAGGCAGTGGGTACTGGGGACTTGTACTCACGGACACAGCGCAAGTGCTGAAGTGCAAGCCAGACAGCGCAGGGCATTGAAACCTTTGCTGGTATCATGATGCTAACACTCAGTCCACCAAAGCGAGTCCCAGGGCCATGCCGGGACCCAAGGGGTGAAGGGGTCCCCTTAGCTCGTCACAAAGCCACAGCAAGAGGGTGGATGAACAAACCGCTGCAGGGGATTAAGACGTAGGATCGATAATTCAATGTACTACAAATCTAGCCTTTGTGCACCCTTTTCTCAGACGATGCTTGGGTTTTGATATTAGAATACCTTAAATCAATTTATTCCACCCCAACTTACACACTATAGTTTTCATATATTTTAATTCTGATTTTTTTTTTTTTTTTTGCTGTACGCGGGCCTCTCACTGCCGTGGCCTCTCCCATTGTGGAGCGCAGGCTCCGGATGCGCAGGCTTAGTGGCCATGGCTCACGGGCCCAGCCGCTCCGCGGCATGTGGGATCTTCCCGGACCGGGGCACGAACCCATGTCCCCTGCATCGGCAGGCGGACTCTTAACCACTGCACCACCAGGGAAGCCCTGATATGTTTTTAATCCTTGAAGGCATTGTTATTTTTGTTATTCTTCCTACATCTCTGATCTTCCAATTAGAAATCATTTTATTTTTGTCTAAAGAAAATCCATTAGTATTTCCTTTGGTTAAAGTCTACCAGTAATGGATTTTCTCAGATCTCATTTGTCTGCAAATGTCATAATTTCCCTTTCATTCCTAAAGGAATTTTTTGCTGGATATAAAATCTAGGTTAGCAGCTATTTTACTTTCCCACTTTGAAGATATGATTCTTCTGTGTTCTGGCTTCTATAGTTTGAGAAGTCAGTTCTCAGTTTAATTATTGCTTCTTAGAAAGTGATTTTTTTTCAGTATGGCTGCTTTTAAGATTTTTTTTTAAGTTCTCAGCAGTTTTACTATGATATGCCTAAGTGTGGTTTGTTTTTTATGAATTATGATTGAAATCTGTAAGGCTTCTGGAACCTGAAGCTTGACGTATTCCATCAATTTTAAGAAGACTTCAAGCCTTTATCTCTTCAGACACTGCTTCTGCCTATTCTCTCCACTTCTAGGACCCCAATTCCATGAAGGTCAGGCTGTCTTACTGTATT
Organism: Neophocaena asiaeorientalis asiaeorientalis; assembly: GCF_003031525.2. NCBI lineage: Eukaryota > Metazoa > Chordata > Mammalia > Artiodactyla > Phocoenidae > Neophocaena > Neophocaena asiaeorientalis. The sequence continues at coordinate 6,645,636 of NW_020175053.1, forward strand.
ATGTATCTTTCTACCCTCTTCTCTCTGTGCTTCAGTTTGGGTATATTCTTCTGACCTAACCCCACCTTCATTACTTTTCTCTTTTCAGCTGTGTGTAACCTACCAACAACACTATCCATTGAATTTTCAGTTTCAGTTACATTTTTCAGTTCTAGAACGTCCAGTTGGTTCTTCTTTCATAGTTTGCAGGTCAGTGATAAGGTTCTCAATCTTGTCTTTCATCCTCTTACCATGTAAAGCATAGCCCTTTAAGTCTTTGGAAAAAGTCTGTTATCTGGACCTGCTGCAGGTCTGTTTGTTACTTCTCTTCGTTTACAGTCATTTGTCTTCTCTCCTTGGACATCTGCTTATTCCTGACTGAATGCTGATCACTGCACATGAACAACTGTAGAAATCATTTGAACTCTATCATGAGGTTCTCTCTCTCCTGAGAGAACCTATATTTGCTGCTGGCAAGGACTGACATTATTTGAACGGAGTCCCAAACAACCTGGGGTCCAAAATACCACGTGAGGGTACCTCCGTGGTGGTTCCCAGACTCCAAACTTTGTCCTCCCAGGGCTGCGAGGGTGTTGAAGGTGCTGCTGCCCTCTTGGCCCTGCTCTGCAACTGGCTAACGCCCCTCAGGAGAAGCATCCCTGATACCCGGATAACCTTGCTCACTTCCTCTGTTTCCCGGATGTTGGCCCAGTTGTCAGTCACCGCCTTGTTGGTTCTCTGCTGCTTTCCGGAAACGGAAGTTCTCCAGGGACGGTTTAATTTCACGTATCGGAAAGCCCGCGAGAACTTGGATTTGGATATGACACGCTTTCTTTGCCCGTTATCGTCTTCTGTTTTTCAGCTCTCCCTTCCTTCCCCCTTCCATAAACGGCCATGTGGTGCTGGGGCTGAGGCTCTGAAAACCGCTGGCAGATGTTCAGTCGGCCTCCGCCTAGGGGCGCTGGAGGGCGCCTGCGGGCTCTGATCCCAGAGGCATCGCCCCAGCCCCACCTCTTCACCAGGCAGAGCAGTCTTCCCGCCCAAGAGGCTGAAGTCAGGCTGCAGTTTCTCCAAGACTTGCAGAACCAGCCTCAACGCACCTCCTCCTCCGAGGTCTGTATCCCAGCCTCTGGGGACCCCTCCTCTAGGATTGGAAACTCTGGCCCCAGCCGTCCACCTCCTCCTCCCAGGGGCTGAGTTCCAGCTCTGCAGACCCTTCTTCAAAGGTGCAATGTTTCCAGGTTCTTCCCATTCACCCCGACCTCTGGGGGCATGGCCCTTCCTACACCTGCCCCTCCACCACCACCTGGGCTCTGGTCCTACCCTTCCAGCTCTCCCTTACCTCGTTTACATTCTGTTCCCTCTGTTCAAGCAGCTGGTGTGGTTTCTGTCACCGGGCTGGATTCCGACGGACAGAATTCCCAACCTTCCCTCCTCTAGTCTCATTTTATTCACTGACAACAACATGATTAGATATTTTGGACCCACTTAGAATGTTACGCCAAGACTTTACTGTTACAATTTGCATTTCTAGAATGTCTATTTGGTTCTTTTTCAAATCTGCTTGGTCATTCTTTACAGTTTCTTTCCCACGTGTATTTTTAAGTTTGCCATTTAGCTCTTTAAATACATTAAATATAGTAATTTAAAGTCTGTGATGAGTTCATTTTCTCAACCTCTGTGACAGTATCTGTCTCTTGGTTCTCCTTGTTCTTTCTTGTGGTGACTTGTTTCCTTGAGTGTTTTTTTAAATTTTTATTATTATTTTTTAACATGAGCTTATTTTCCTTAGAGTTTTATTTGTAGGATGAAGGTCTGCAAGAATAACTGTAGGATAGCTAGAATTTGCCTTTTGCTTATGAGTGAAGTTAGGTTCTTATTTTTCATGTTTAAGAATCAGTCGTATTTCTTTTCTATGCATTTTTTTTCATATATTTTTGCCCATTTTTCTATTTGGTTGTTGATCTTATTGAGTTGTGGGAGCTCATCATTTCTATTGTGAAGATGGGAAATCATCACAAAGGATTTAAAGATTTTTTTCAGGATTACTTGGCAAGTTACCAGCAGTGAGGTTATTAGAATCCTTTTCAAATCAGACGTTTAGTTCCTTTACACGTAAAGACACTGGGCGAGGTCCTGACTTATTAACAATCCTGTCATTTTGCTTAACTACAATTTTCCTAAAATTCTTTTCTTCTAGGTTGTACGTTTTTAGTTTTGACCTCCA
>NW_020175053.1:6648807-6689431 GCF_003031525.2 Neophocaena asiaeorientalis asiaeorientalis
TTTTAGTTTTAATCTCCAAAAGCCCTGGGGTGGGAGGAGGGGTGGGGTGGGGGGAAGGGTGGGGATTTAGGGAATGAAATACAACAAATACTAAAGGCTTTATATAGTGTTCGGGGTGAAGGGTGCTTGGGATCATAGGCATTACTGCCAAAATAGAGATTTGGGAAATGTAGTGCTACCGCCAGAGTCCATATTGTTAGCTGATGAGGCTGCAGACGTGGAACCTGCAGTCTGCAGAGGTCTCAGCTAACACTGGAAAGAGATTTAATTTGAAAGTGAATAGTCTGTTTTCTTCTTTAACGTATTTTTGGCTGCTAGATTGTGAAGCTGTTGTGCAAATAATTGCACCATCACTGTGTTATTCACGGTGTCCTATTCATTTCTTAAAATTACCGGGGAGCAAGGCGGAGCGCAGAGGAGATGGGTTACCCCGAGCGTGGGAACGCAGACAGCTCAGGCCTCCCCTTCCCTGACGAACATCCTGTATGCAGCGGAGCCACCTGTGCGCAAAACACCTTCAAAAGGTGCCTCGGGAAACAATGACCGCTGGGCGAACCAGGTGTGCTTTCCGTGCCGGACCTGCCACTACAGATGTGCAGCCACCGGCCACCCAGGTGACCGTTGCGCCTTCGGTGGCCCACCTGCTGCTTTGCGACCTCTCAGCTCTCCGCACCGATGTTCTGACCCAACAGTGTCCAGAAATGTTTACATGCAAAGCCAGGAAAGATGTTTAGGAGCGCCTTGCATGTAAACACATCACACGTAATTCCGAGACTCCTTTCGCGGTGTTTTTGGCCCATCTGTCCCTGAATTTTAAAAATGTCCCTGAACTCAACTGTCCAGACCTTCCCCCTCTGCCCTTTCTCTGCACATGGAGGGCTCGAGGGAAGGGCGCCGGAACTGGGCTTCTCTCGCCTGGAACCCCGTCACTCGGGGAACTTGCTGAGTGCAGCCCGTGCCAAGTCTGTCCGCGCGCACCGGACCTGGGCACGGCCAGGAGTCGGCCCGAGACCCCTTCACCTTCCCGCGCACACCTGCCGGGGGTCAAGCCGGGACCCCTTCACCTTCCCTGGGCACCAGCGGGGCAGCGCAGACTAGTTCCTGCTCGGTGGACTGAGAGGACCGGCAGCCACACCCGGGACTACTTTTCGCAGACCCCCCGCCCCCACACCCGGGCGGCCGGCGGAGGGAGCGCGGAAAGAGTCGTCGCGGCGTGCTCCAATCAGTGCGCATGCGCGCCTCAATTAGCGTGCTTGCGCATCTCTGGTCGGGGCTCCGCGCTTCCCTGTCCGCGCGCTTGTGCGCTTCTCTCAGGACCTTCCAGGTGAGATCTGGGAGCTGCGCGGGGTTGGGTCGCGCTCGGTCCTTCGGCCGCGTCCCAGCCGCCTGAGGGTCCCAGAGGGCACCGCCGACCCCAGACCCCAGCCTGGTGCGGTGGGGGCGCGGGTGCCGCGCGTGCGGGCCGCCTGGCGTTCGCGGGCTAGAAAACCCCCGGGGCTCAGACTTGGACGCGGGCGGAGGACGAAGGTCCGACCACATGTCGCCTCCCGGTGCGCGGACAGCGGGGGCTGCTCGGCCCTCGGGCCCGAGTGTTCTTCCCGGGTTTCGCGCTCCTCCCTGGGTGGGGGCGGCGCCGACTCTGTCCCTGGGTTTCGTTCTCCGGCCTTGCCCCGGGTCCCTGCCCAGCACCCGGGCAGAGGCGTTTTCCCAGAGGACAGCTGTCCGCTTCAAGTCCCTTGGTTAGCGGCCCCGTCGCCCCGGGGTGAGGATGCTGGACCCGCGGGGCCCCGGGAAGACCCTCTCGCTGCCCCCCCACATGTCCTCCAGCACCTTCTCTGCAGCCCCCACGCTGGCCCGTGAGCCTCGGCACGTGCTGCTGCCTCTTTGCAGAACACGCTCCCCCCTCGCCCCCTCTTTCCCAGCCACCAGCTGCTTAGCTTCTGGTTTCTGATCAGACGACGCCCCCCACCCCAGGCCGGCCCTGACCTCCAGGATGAGGGGCCCCCTCTCCGCGCCCGTGGTCTGGGGGCTTCCCTGAGGACGCCCCATCCCGTGGTGTGGTCGCTGCTTTCCCTCGGGCCTGCGAGCACAGGAACCCACTGCCCGGGGCCAAGCAGGCCCTCAGATCCGTGAAGGAGTGAAGGCAATTTCCTAATAAGATGTTTGGATAGTCGGTGACCGATCAGGTATCACGAGGACTGTCTGGTGACGCGGTTCGTGGCTTTTCCGGGCCCCCAGCTTGCTCCCCTGGGGCCCTTCACCCCACCTGATCGCTCCCCAGACCAAAAATCCTTTAAGAGAGTGGACATCGGTTCTCCAGTTGTACAGTATTAGGAAGTGGAGATGTAGACTTGTGACTGTAAAATATCAGTTCTATTCGTTTAAACTGTTTTTCCTCTAGATCTTGGTTTCTGTGCCACCTATAGAAAAATAATTCTAGATACTTTACAGGTGATCTAATTGTAACAATATTTTTTTTCTGTTTTTAAATTTAGTTTGTTCCACATGATTTTCCCCAGAGGAAAAACAATACTTTTATAACGGTCGGTGGGGAAACAAATACATGTGCAGGAACCGTTACTCTATGGTCAGCTTCTCCAGAGCACAGTGGGCAGAGGCCACACGTGTTACGTCTCTTGCGTCTTAATAAGGTGTTCCCTCCACTTGGGCTTCAGACAGTGGCGAGTTATTTTGCTTTATTTATCCTGTCACCCTAGTTTGGAGGGGCGGACTGGTGCTGCAGAAACATTTCTCGTACGTACTATCTGAACTTAAAACAAAATCAGATACCTGAGTTTGAAGGCGGTTGCTGTTTGTGATATCCGAGAACGGCAAAAAACTAAAGGGCTAAGAACTGGGTATGCCTTGATTCGCAAGAGGACTGGCTGGACCGTTCGGTGGCAGAAAATTTCTGTTCAGAGCTCCAGGAATTCTCTCCCGGCTGCGTCAGAAAGCAGCTGCTAGTGTGTGAGTTTTGAAACGTGGCACAGCTCCCCCACAGAGGCATACAGACTGGTCCCTCAGGGTCTGATCTTGGAGCTCAGAGGTGATGCTCTTAACAGACGCGGACTTGGCCAAGGGAACCCGTGTAAGTTTCAGGAGCCCGGCAGTCTCTGGTCTTGATTAGCGCCTCTCGGTGCGGCTGGGACTTCACAGCACCCGGCGGGGCCACCTCGGGTGGAAATCCAAGTCTCTGCGCTGTGGCGTTGCCTCCAGACGAAGCTGAGAACCAGTCTTCTAGAGGTTAGTCATTATTCATAGTTAGAGAGGTTGATGTTCGAAGCCTTTTTCACGTGGGGTCTGAGCTTGAACTGAAGACGTTGAGCATCCAAGTGTGCTGGCAGGGCTCTGGGGAGGACATGTCCGCCCAGAACATGCTGGGTTTATGTTGCTGCCTCGCTTTTCAGATTCTTCTTCTTTTTCTTTTCTTTCTTTATTTATTATACAGCAGGTTCTTATTAATTATCTATTTTATACATACCAGTGTATATATGTCAATCCCAGTCTCCCAATTCATCCCACCACCACCACCCCACCCCGCACTTTCCCCCCTTGGTGTCCATACGTTTGTTCTCTCCATCTGTGTTTCTATTTCTGCCACTTTTCAGATTCTGAGACGCACAACAGTGGGCTTACTGTGTCCTAGAATTCTTTTTTTTTTTTTTTTTTTTTTTGGAGAAGCCCCCTAGAATTCTTGTTCTACGTTTATATGAAGCTTTTTGTAAGGTCTTGTGTAAGCTGTTAAATTTTACCTGTTGGCGGACTGATTGTCCTTATACTGGAGGTAGACGCTGGGCTGATCATTTGCGTCTGACTTTCTTGTTTACAAAGTGAGTGTGTGGCAGGTGAGTGACCGAGTATCGGATGGATTAGAGTCGGGCATCTTTGGAAAAACAATTTTAAATGTTCAAGATTCCCAAACCGCACATGCTTCCCAGTGCTCTTTGAGTTTTGTTGGGTCGATGGAGGTGTCATGTCCCACGTGATCTTAGCCAAGCTTCCCCAGGCTCCTCAGCGTCCTGTAGCTGGGGCAGAAGTATTTGGAGCAGACTTTAAAGTAATATGTGTGCATGGAAGAATTGCCCCAAATAAAAAGTATGAATGGAAACTGTGCAACCAGGGGGGTCTCTCTCCCCATAAGAAACTGTTAAGGAAAGCATTATATTTTCAAAAAAATGATTAAAAGAATTATAGTAAAAATATTCTCCTGGCCTTTGCTTTTGTAACTTAACACGGTTTGAAGATTTCTTTTGAAATCACATATTGTACTGGGACTTCCCTGGCGGTCCAGTGGTCAAGACTCTGCACTTCCAATTCCAGGAGCATGGGTTCGATCCCTGGTCGGGGAACTAAGATCCCACATGCTGCACAGTGTGGCCAAGGGGGAAAAAAATCACATACAGATCCCAGCATGTATTTGACAGAATTGCTTACTAACATCCCCTGGGATGGTAGTTGTTGGCTCCCTGGCACCCCGTCCTGGAAATGTGTCCTCGTCTCCCTGCTCGTCCTGATTTTTCTTTCCCTTGCTGCTTCACCTCCTTCTCTGCTTTTAGCCTGTTCATTTTCTTCTGCCATCTCTCTTGCTGGAGGCCCGCTGGACCCTCTGTGCAGGGGAGGTGACCATCCCCCTGGGCTGGCTGAGGAATGGTGCCACGGAGCTGGGATGGCGAAGTTCAGGGGCAAAATTAGAATCCAAGCAGATCTTGACAGCCTGGGATCCAAGTAGATGACATTTAACAGGGATAAGTATAGGGTCTTATGCATTAGTTTTAAAATAGAGAAAACTTGCTGTGGTGTAATTTGAGAGAAGTCTGTAATGCACTAAAAATGTAGCTTTTAAACTATCCTGAACTAACCTAGTCCTAAAATTTAGGTAAGTTCCAGAAAAGACCTTAGTATCACCATTTTTTCATAGGCCCTCATTTACGGAGCTTCCTCTAACATAGGAAAAGTCTTGCTAATAAGTTTGAAATGTATTTTCTTAAACTGCGTATTTTCTTGACTGCCTAGAACAAGTAACCTCTCTACCAATTAATTATATAACATCCATGTTCTGGGCCCTGGGATTGGCAGTGAGTGAACCTGGGGAGGAGACAGACGCAGAAGGAACAAGGCCCAGAGGTGACAGCCCAGGTGTTGACCCCGTGGGGCGTCTGGCTCTTTGACACGAGAAGCTAGTGTTGTCACCAGCGACTTGTGTGAGCACAGCTGCGGCCCTGCCGGCCAGGCTGCGGTCCCTTCAGTAGAGCAGCCACAGGACATTCAGATGCGCAGTTGCTTTTATGTTTTCCTCAGCGTCAGATTCGAATTTGGGTTCGTTTCATCACAGGTCTAGAGAACTGAAAGGATTGTGAGAATGCCTTTTTTTTTTTTTTTTTTTTAATTTTTGGCTGCACCACACAGCATGTGGGATTTAAGTTCCCCGACCAGAGATCGAACCTGTGCCCCCTGCATTGGAAGGCAGAGTCCCAACCACTGGACTGCTGGGGAGGTCCCTTGTCTACTTTTATTAACTCTGATATGGGCTGTTTAAATGTGTAGCTTGGTTACCTACCAGACTGATTATTCTGGGAATCAGAGTCCTTGGTTATTTCTACTGACTAATGGAAAACCGCATCTCGGGACTCTTTTTGCATGTGGAGTAAAACTCAGGGGTATCTGGTACTCTGTGTGGGGTTGTGCTGTGTTTAGCATCCCGGGCCCCAGCCCTCAGGGTTCTCGAGTCGTTGGAGTTAAAGCTGTCCCTGCCTGTCTCCAGAGACTACAGGATCCCACCCGGCTAGAACCACCGTCTTCATTTGTTCTGGTTCTAATGGTCTCTGGCTAATTTTTGCGTCCATGGTTCCCAGGTGTTAAGACACCATCTTATGTTTGTGAGGTACTGGACTTCTCCCACTGCCACGAATGTGTGTATAAGCTCTTACGTGAGGAACTGGACTCAAATCACTAATTTTTTTTTAACATATGTATTTTTAAATTTATTTATTTTATTATTTTTGGCTGCGTTGGGTCTTTGTTGCTGCGTGCGGGCTTTCTCTAGTTGCGTTGAGCGGGGGATATTCTCCCTTGCGGTGCACGGGCTTCTCATTGTGGTGGCTTCTCTCGTTGCGGAACACATGCTCTAGGCGCGTGGGCTTCAGTAGTTGTGGCTCGCGGGCTCTAGAGCACAGGCTCAGTAGTTGTGGCGCACAGGCTTAGTTGCTCCGACGCATTTGGGATCGTCCCAGACCCGGACTTGAACCCGTGTCACCTGCATTGGCAGGCGGATTCTTAACCACTGCACCACCAGGGAAGCCCCAAGGAAGTAGATTTAGACATTGTGACATGCAGGGGAATGCTTTAAGCAAAAGCTCTTGGGCGGGTCTTTGTTATTGCTTCCTTTGGGGAAGCCAGTTTCTGGGCCCATCCCCAAGGCCTCCTTCCCGCCGGCTCGCCATGGTCATGACCAGGCTCCCCACTACTGCTGTCATCCTTACTCCTGTGGGTTCCCGTGTGTTCAGCCCCTCACGGTTGCAGGCTCCTGGAAGCCTGTTGCTGCTGTGCTGGCTGTACCTGTTAAAGGCATAGAGACGCATGTTCGCATTAGCCTCCAGTAGTCACTTGCTGTGATCCCTTATCTGGTCTAGATCTGATCTGTTTCAGAGAGGAAAAACTTACTTTAATCAAACGCTTCTTTTCTGTTTAGCTCCAAAATCTGGGACTTAATCCAACTGACGCTGGCTTCAGCATACTGACCATGGGACCTGGCAGGATTCCGTGTGCCCAGGACGAGCCGGCACAGGTGGTGAACGCTGGCATGAGTGACCCACGGCACCTGCTGCACGGCCAGTCTGCAGACAGAGCCACCGTGCATCCAGCCTCTGGAAGGTACTCCTGATGGATGTTCAGAAAGGCATTTACCTCACCTGCTTTGTTACCTTTTATATTGAACAAGCGTCAGACACTCACAGCAAAGTGTCATCAATAGCATTAAACTCCAGAAGTTTTAGCAGAAGCTGTGTCTTGCGCGTCCTGTTCAGTAAGAGGCCCTGAGCTTTGGTGCCCTCACCCCTACGTCCAGATGCATGTGAGGGAGGGAGCGCCATGCCTCGCCCTGCAGGCACTCTTGACCTCAGAGGGGAAGGTTGGGTGATGGGGGGGAGGGAGGTTGTCCAGGCAGCTTGGAGTGTGCATCCAGATCCTGCTTCACTTGGGAAATGTGCCAATGACGGGGCCGTTGGGCATTAGTAGAATTTCACTTCCCTGGACTTGGGGTCTCAAGTGCTTGAAATCTAGTTACTCTGAGGACATAGAATCTTTCCTTACTGCCAGGATTCAGGAAATGAAAGGATTATGTATATACTGGGCTTGCTAGTGTTTTACGTGAAACCTTTATCCTTACTTTGAAAAGTGAAAGCACTTTCTGGACCTAAAATTTGTGAAGGCCAAATATTAGCTTTGCGTTGCTTCTATTTTTTTACAGAAAGAGGGTCTGCTTGGTCATTTCAGTAGGTAGAGGGACATCTGGAAGTGGAGACCTTTCTGTTCAAAAAGAAATAGCTGAATAACTTTTATTTGAAATGATCTTTTGTCTGTTATCAGCTCTATTTCTTGTCACTATTTTTTTGAACATGTAGTGTAAGCATTGTAAACTGTTTTAAGTTTAATTGAAGTTATTAAACTTCCTGAACTCTTAATGATACTTTTGGCTCCTCTGCGTTTTCTGTTTTTACAGTATTGTCGAGAGACCCTGTCTAGTGTGCTGTTTGCTGCTTGGTGTGCTCCACGGGCCTCGCGATGCCCAGCCTGTTGGTCTCCTGGGCCCTTTAACATGTGGCTCTCCTGGGGTGTGGGCATGGGGGCAGAGAGAACACGGCATCTGCATGTTGTCCGTCCCTCCAGCCAGAGACCACCAGGAGCACCATGGAGGGTGGGCCTGGGTAGGAGGGTGTTAAGAAGAAGCTTTGATGGGATCTGGGCTTCCGTTGGGTAGTCTGGGGGATGGTCTAAGGAAGCCAGAGTTTGCTGTAGCTTGGACGCTGTCAGAGAGGGGAGTGATTCTCTGATTGGGCATCTCAGGAACCCTCCCTACGGCGGTGGTGGGGTGCGGTGGGGGCAGACTGGAGAGCGTGAAGCTGGGATGGGTGAAGAGACAGCAGCCACTCATTTTTGCCAAGCGGAGGCTCTTTGTGTTTCAGGGGAGGCACAGTGACTTGGTTGTCATCTGTGCTTGGATCACGCCCTGAAGCGGCCTTCCCATCTCACTGCATCTCGGTCCCCGGGGGCTCTGTGAGTAGCTCCCATTCCGGGAGGGCAGCGTGGCCCGCCTCCAGCTGCCCGGCTGCCCCTCTTCTCTCCGTGCTCACATGAGCTGCTGCAGCTGGAACCACGTGTGGCACTGTTTTCTTTTTCTTTTTTTTTTTTTTTTTTTTTTTTTTTTTTTTGCTGTTTTCTTTTGCACAAGGAAGCGTGAGGTGGTAGGACCAATGTGATGTCATTTTAAGGCTTTTCTCCTGTTCTTACTGCAACCCTGTGGCCACAGGAGGATCCTGGACCCTGTAGTACATGTTGCTGGCAAATGGAGGCAACACCAAAGTGAGCAAAGTTGTCTTTAAAAAAGTATTTTTTTAAATACAAGATAGCATTACACAGGTAACTGAATTACACTGTTACTGTTTCACAAGCCCGGGCTGTTCCATGGGGGCTGGTGTGAACTTGTGGGGGTGGGGGTCTGAGCCTGGACGATCACGGGCACCCATGTTGGCTGAGGGCTCGTGGGGGAACAGGGTTCTTTCTTGTTTTCGGCAACGCCACGCTGCATGCGGGATCTTAGTTCCCCGACTAGGGATCGAACCCACGTTCCCTGCTGTGGAAGCACAGAGCCCTAACCACTAGACGGCCGGGGAAGTCCATCGGGCTCTTGTTTAAAAGCTCTGCTTTGCAGCCCGCTCCCACCTGGTTGAGAGTTCCTTCTGGAGCCGTCCGAGCAGACTCACTCACCCTGGGCCCTTCAGACCGTCCACTGATGGATTCCTGGTGGATATTTTCAGAGATGCATTTTCACCCTTGACCCAAAGAGCCTGAAGTCGGGTAGAATCCCTCACTGCTGCTGTTTTCATGGAATATTAATACTCTGCCTGCGGGATCAGCAGACTTAGACCCCAAGCTAAGGGTGGTTTTTATATTTTAAAGAGTTGTAAACACAAAACATGAATGTGTGACCAGGGTCTTCGTCCCCCTACAGTTTGTGACTTTGTATCACGGCCCAAGTGTGATATTCCTGCTGTTATTAGGAAACACTGTCCTCTGAGCATTCGCGTGTGCTTCTCTTCACAAATGTTACCTCTTTCCCTTCATTTTTAGAGGCACATGGGGTGCAGGCTGCTGCCAGCCAAGCAGGTGGCCAGGCTCAGGTGGGCACGCAGGGCAGTGGATGGCGCCCCCTCGTGGCGGGACCCCTTCACTGCCAGGACCTCAGTCCTGAGGTTGATTCCCAAAGGGGTGTTTGGTCCTTGTTTTGTTTTTTGTTGTGATGCTAGATAGTTTGTACTGCATGTAAAACAAGTTATTTTTAGCCAGTCTGAGGACAGCTTGACCAGGTTTCCAGCTGGAGGATGTTTCCCCTGAGCCTGGGCTGTTTGACCCCGGAAGGCAGCCCTATCCTGGAGTTGCACTTGCAGCCCAGCCTTTGTTTCTGTGTCTGACTACTTTATGCAGGTGGAATTTAAAGGCCATAAAATTCCTTTATTTTTTTTTCTTTTTTTAAATGACTGCCACACCCTGGGCATCACACCACAGAAGTGATTTTTTTAATTAATTAATTAATGTATTTATTTATTTACGTTAGTCTGTGTTGCGTCTTCGTTGCTGTGCACGGGCTTTCTCTAGTTGCAGCGCACAGGCTTCTCATTGCAGTGGCTTCTCTCATTGTGGAGCACAGGTTCTAGGTGCACGGGCTTCAGTAGTTGTGGCATGTGGGCTCAGAAGTTGTGGCTCGCAGGCTCTAGAGCACAGGCTCAGTAGTTGTGGTGCACCAGCTTAGTTGCACCGTGGCATGTGGGATCTTCCTGGACCAGGGATCGAACCTGTGTCCCCTGGATTGGCAGGCAGATTCTTAACCACTGCACCACCAGGGAAGTCCTTCAACATATTTTCTAACGTGAGTATAAATACTGACACACTTTTACACTCTTCTGAGAAGGAGGTAATGCCTAGGAGGCTCTTGTCAATATTTAGAAGTTAACGTGGTTAATTACTACTCGAGACATTTTCTTTTTCCTCTTAATCAGATTAGCTGTAAGTAGTACATCTTAAAGTAATAGAAAGATACAGAATTAAGAGTGTAGAATTTGTCTTTCTAATTTTTAATTTATCTTTCTCTATTCTCCCTCACATTAAATACTAGCTGGGAAGACACTTCAGATCCTTAATATTGAGACAAAGAGTAAAGTGACGTCTCAGACAATGGCGGAAAGGGGGATTTACAGAAATGGGTCTTTGCGAGCACCATTGCCCTGGTGACAGAGACCACAGTCTACCCCGGAGCATGAGGTGACTCCGAGCCCACCAAGATGTTGGATGGACACGCCGGTCTCATGGGGCACTGGGCCATCCACTGCCGCACGGGTGAATACCCAGAGGGACTGCGCCTCTTGGCATCTCGGCCAGGGTGAGCTTTGGCTGCCTTCAGGGCCTGGCCTAACGGACCATCAAGGCCTAATATTTAAGTTGGTGTAGGTGTAAGGCAGGAGAAGTAGGCCCCGGACTGAAAGAAGTAGAGGTTACAAAGAAATCCAAACTTTGGATCATATAGGTATTTATTTATTTATTTAATATTTATTTATTTGGTTACACTGGGTCTTAGTTGTAGCAGGTGGGCTCCTTAGTTACGACTCCAGGGCTCCTTAGTTGCAGCTCATGGACTCCTTAGTTGTGGAATGCAAACTCTTAGTTGCAGCATGCACATGGGATCTAGTTCTCTGACCAGGGATGGAACCCGGGCCCCCTGCATTGGGAGCATGGAGTCTTATCCACTGTGCCACCAGGGAAGTCCCAGATCATATAAGTATTTAAATGCAACTTTGCCTCATCAGCTATTGTATCCCATCAGGTTACTAATATTAAATCTATAAATTATTTCTGGCACAGTTTTAAGAAGTGAATTGTTGAGGATTTTTGTAGAACTACTTAGAACCTATAAGTTTATAGGATGAAGTTTGGGGGTCTCTATTTTAAGAGTTTTAGTGGAATGTTGCTAACCCATGTCCTTTTATAATGAAAACAGTAACTGTCTGCCACGGTTTCTTTTTTCATTCCTAATCCAGTCCTCAGATATTAGACAACCGTAGGGTGTTTGGTCTTAGATTGTTATTAGCCAATCTGGGCCATTGATCGGTCTTCCATAGCCCAGTAGAGAAGGTGGGACTGCAGGATTCTAGTACTTAACCGACTGTCAGACATTTGAAGAGAGTGCTGCGGGGGTGTCAGATGATACCCTAAGTCAGGGAGGGCCCACAGTAGAGGGGACCTAAAGCTGCATTTTGCCAGCTGTAAAAGTTCACTATGAGAGGAAAATGTGTGAAAAGGCATGGAACTGGAAGAGTGTTGCTCCTTCTGGGAGGCTGTGGTCCTCCACTATGACTGTACCTGTAGGGAGTATAAGAAGCAGCTAGCGGGCAAAGCAGGAGAGATGGGGGTGCTCTGTCCTGCAGGCAGTGGGGATTCTGCTGCAGTTTCTAAAGTGAGAGTCCCGTGATTCATCCTCCCTCTTGCAGTGGGTGATGTTGAGATGGGCCACTGTGAGACTGGAGGCCGAGAGGCTAGTTGACGGGCAGATATCAGAATAAAGCCGCGCAGCATGATGTGGGGCAGAGACGTGAAGGAGAGAGGTGAGGAGTGAACAGAGATGGAAGGAATACTTCTCTCTACCTTGGGAGTCTCTGTGTGCTTTAGCTGGAGGTGGTGGTGTTGCAGATGAAGAGGAGAGGCGAGACTTCAGATTTTAGAGGTGAAGTGGCTAGGACTTGGTGCTGGGCTGGGCGTCTGCTGTCGGGGAGAAGAGAGTGAGATGGTGGCCTGGCGTTTGCCTCAGAAGAGTTGGCGTACCTGGGGTCTAACCCTTCATCTGTGATGTACGGACAAGTTTTTCTTCCTGGGTGACCTGGGGTTCTTTGATGTAATTTAAGGGATTTACTTAAGAGTCACAGAACCTTCCAGTGAGAGGTCCTATAGCCTCAGTTATTTCTGGTTGTCGGGGCTGAGGGTGAAGCTGGAGTGGCAGCGTATTTGTGGGAAACCTCACATCACATCTGGGATAATGGACATTCCCATTGCTCCTACCCATGAAATGACATGATGCTGTCACCCATGTCAGGGATTGTTTGGGTCTGATTGCCAAGGCTTACGTGAAAGGAGTAATTTTATACCAGGACATTTTCTGTGGTGCATCATCTATTACCTTGAATTACTATCTACCCTTGGCTTCCCTCTGAAAGGATTTGGATGTTGCTGGCCTTTATGGTGGGCAGAGGGTGCAAAAAAATTAAAAAGCGGTTGTGGAATGAGATGTTCATGGGGGGCTTTCAAAAGCTTCAGCATATTTTGGGGAATCTAGAAGGCCTTGTGCATGCACAGGGCTGTGCACACGTCCAAGAGAGAATTGACAAGGCCCTGAGCTCTCACCTCTGGCTGACCTCGAGGCTATGCACAAGGAAGAAGCGTAGGCTGGAGGCCAAGGCAAAATTGGAAACTGCCTTCCAGGGCACTGAAGACATGTTTCAGCACACGCAGAGCCTCTCAGTAAAGGCTGAGATTCAAGGCATTTAAGGAATCTCTTTCAGCTCATTAACTGGCCACTAAGCTAATTGAGTAGAGACTTAACTGACCACATATGACAAATAACACAGACTTTACAAAATTGGTTCAAGAAATTTGCTAAACCAACAAACAGCAGCAATAAGCTCAGGTAAGGCAGGGAGTGTCTGATTTCCATCCAGAGTTGTCACATCATAGCATTTAAAATGTCTAGTTTTCAGGGAAAAAAATTACAAAATATGCAAAGAAGCAAAGCATATTCAGGGGGAAAAAAGCAGTCAATAGAAACTGTTCTGAGGAAGCCCAGACATTAGAGTTACTTTTGAAAAGACTTTAAATCAGGGGACTTCCCTGACGGTCCAGTGGTTAAGACTCCACACTCCCAATGCAGGGGGCATGGATTCAATCCCTGGTTGGGGAACTAAGATCCCACATGCCACATGGCGTGGCCAAACAAACAAACAAACAAAGACTAAATCAGCTATTTTAAATATGTTTAAATAACTAATGGAAACCATATCTAAAAAACTAAAGTATGAGACCAACGTCTCACCACATAGATCATTAGCAATAAAGAACTAGGAAGTATTAAAAAAAAAAAAGGAGGGCTTCCCTGGTGGCGCAGTGGTTGAGAGTCCGCCTGCCGATGCAGGGGACACGGGTTCGTGCCCCGGTCCGGGAAGATCCCACATACCGCGGAGCGGCTGGGCCCGTGAGCCATGGCCGCTGAGCCTGTGCGTCCAGAGCCTGTGCTCCGCAGCGAGAGAGGCCACAACAGTGAGAGGCCCGCGTACCGCAAAAAAAAAAAAAAAGGAAAAGCCAAAGCCTCATAGATCTGTGGACCATCAAGTGGGCCAACAGACGTAATGGGAGTCCCAGACGGAAGAGAGAGAAAGGGGAAGAAAGAATATTTAAAGAAATAATGGCCAAAACGTGCCAAATTTGATTTTTAAAAAACTCACTCATGTACATAACCAGGAGGCTCAAAGAAATCCACACCCAGACATATCACAGTTGAACCATCAAAAGGCAAAGAATCATGAAAGCAGCAAAAGAGAAGCAAACCAATCTTGTACAATGGTCTCAATAAGATGAACAACTGATTTCTCATCAGAAAGCATGGTGGGATGAGATATTCAGAGTGCTTTGAAAAAAAGACTGCCTAGTGGGAAGCAGCTGCATAGCACAGGGAGATCAGCTCGGTGCTTTGTGACCACCAAGAAAGGTGGGAGGGAGACACGAGGCAGGAGATATGGGGATATATGTATACGTATAGCTGATTCACTTTGTTATACAGCAGAAACTAACATAACATTGTAAAGCAATTATACTCCAATAAAGATGTTAAAAAAAAAAAAAGACGGTCAAGCAGAAATTCTGTATCCAGCAAATCTATCCTTCAAATATTGAAGGGGAAATTAAGGCACTCCCAGGTAAACAAAAACTGAGAGAACTTGTCTCTAACAGATCGGCTTTGTAGGAAATACTAAAGAGAATCCTTCAGGTGGAAATGAGAAGACACAAGTAAGAACTTGACCCACATGAAGAAATAAGAGTCCTGATATATAAGTATCTAGATAGGTAAATGTACAAGACCATAAATGTAATTTTTGTTTATAACTCTTTTTCCTCCTGTCTGTGTTAAAAGACAACTACATTGAACAATAATTATAAATCTGTTTTGATACGTATATAAAGTATATAAAGATGTAACTTGTATGACAGTACTAGTACAAAGGAGGGAGGAGGCACAGAGCTATACAGGAGCAAAGGTTTTGTGTGCTGTTGAAATGATATTGGTATGAATCCAAATCAAATTATGAGGTTAATTGTAATACTAAGGCAACCACTAAGGAGATAACTAAAAATAGTAGAAGAAATAACAAGGTAATTGAAATGACACATTGGAAAATACCTATTTAACACAAAAGAAGGCAGTAATGAAAGAATAAAGAAACAAAAAAGATGTAAGACATGAAGAAAACAAATAACAAAATGGCAGAAGTAAATCTTACCTTATTGATAGTTGTATTAAATGGATCAAACACTGATATAAAGGCAGAAATTGGCAAGTATTTTTTAAAACAACATGATCCAACTGTATGCTGTCTACAGGAGACAAACTTTAAATTCAAAGACACAATAGGGAGTTCCCTGGTGGCCTAGTGGTTAGGATTCCAGGCTTTCACTGCTGTGGCCCAGGTTCAATCTCTGGTTGGAGAAGTTCCCGAAAGCCACACGGTGTGTCCAAAAAACAAAACAGAAACAGACAAACAATAAATAAATAAATTCAAGGACACAATATATTGAAAGTAAAAGGATGGGAAAGATATACCATGCAAACTGTACTCCGAAGAGAGCTGGATTGGCCATATTAATATCAGATAAAATAGATATTAAAATAAAAATTACTACTAAAAATTATACATGAATGTTCATAGCTGCACTGTTTATTCTAGCCAAAAAGTGGAAACAGTACAAATGTCCATCAGCTGCTAAATACATAAATAAAATGTATGTCCATACAATGGAATGTTAATTTGATGGCAAAAGGAAATGAAGTACTGATGTATGCTA
Organism: Neophocaena asiaeorientalis asiaeorientalis; assembly: GCF_003031525.2. Lineage (NCBI taxonomy): Eukaryota > Metazoa > Chordata > Mammalia > Artiodactyla > Phocoenidae > Neophocaena > Neophocaena asiaeorientalis. Next base: position 6,664,180 of record NW_020175053.1, read on the forward strand.
TACCATGATTAACCTTGGACATATTAAGCAAAGGGAAAGATGTACAATTCCACTTAGATGAGATGTTCAGAATAGTTATCTATAGAGACAGAAAATAGGTGAGTAGTTGCTTAGACTTGGGGTGGAGTGTGAAGGTTGGATGGAGATTGACAGCCAATGAGGTTCCTCTTAAGTGATGAAAGTGTTGAAAATTATATTGTAACCATGGCTGCACAATACTGTGAGAAACTAAAAACTTGAATGGCGTGCTTTAAACAAATGAGTTCCATGGTGTGTGAGTTACATCTCAATAAAGTTGTTAATACCTTTGGGAATTATGCCTATTTACAGGGAGATCATCATGTTTGATAAAATGTTTTAAAGTAAAAGACTATAAATCACAGTGTCACTTGTTTATGCTTTGCTGACAGAATTAAAACCAATGGTTAAAAAAATCCAAGCTAGGGCTTCCCTGGTGGCGCAGTGGTTGAAAGTCCGCCTGCCGATGCAGGGGACACGGGTTCGTGCCCCGGTCCGGGAAGATCCCACATGCTGCGGAGCAGCTGGGCCCGTAAGCCATGGCCGCTGAGCCTGGCGTCCAGGGCCTGTTCTCCGCAACGGGAGAGGCTACAACAGATCTTTTACTCTCACGCCACTTCTGACACCAAAGGTGTTGGTTTTTCTACATCAGACAATTCTCCAGTTCTTTGTGGACAGCAACTGGGTGTCCAAGAATCCAACTGTGTTCTGACGCTAACACCCAGGGTTGGTGCATACTCCTGCCAGACTCCCCACCCCTTCAGACCCCAGTCTCAAGCTCCAGGCCACCTGTACCTACAGGCTGTCAATCAGGGGCTCCCACAGTCCCTCTTCAGGGTCAGTAATTTGCTACAATGGCTCATAGAACTCAGGAAGGCACTTTACTTATTATGAATGGTTTATTATGAGGGGTAAACTTCAGACCATCCATTTGTTCTCTGTAACAAATGGACATCCACGTGCAAAATAATGGAGTGGAGCCCCTACCTCACACCATATACAAAATTAACTCAAAGGATCAAAGACCTAAATTTAAGAGCTAAAACTATAAAAATCTTCAGAAGAAAATGGGAAATATGCATGACTTTGTGTTTGCCCATGGATTCTTAGGTGCAACACCAAAGACATGATCAACAAGAGAAAAAAATAGATAAATTGGACTTTATCAGAACTAAAGTTTTGTGCATCAAAGGATATTGTCAAGAAAGTAAAAAGGCAACCTACAGAATGGGAGAAAGTATTTGCAAATCATGCATCTGATAAGAGTCTAATATCCAGAATAAACAGAGAGAGCTTACAACTCAGCCACAAAAAGATATCCCAATTAAAAAATGGGCAAAAGATGCAAAAATCCTCAACAAAATACTAGCAAACAGAATCCAACAGCACAGGGACTTCTCTGGTGGCACAGTGGTTAAGAATCTGCCTGCCAATACAGGGGACACAGGTTTGAGCCCTGGTCCGGGAAGATCCCACATGCTGTGGAGCAACTAAGCCCGTGCACCACAACTACTGAGCCTGTGCTCCAGAGCCCGTGAGCCACAACTACTCAGCCCATGTGCCACAACTACTGAAGCCTGTGTGCCTAGAGCCCATGCTCTGCAACAAGAGAAGACACCGCAATGAGAAGCCCGCACACTGCAACAAGGTAGCCCCTGCTTGCCACAACTAGAGAAAGCCTGCGCACAGCAACAAAGACCCAATGCAGCAAAAAATAGATAAATAGATTTATTTATATTTAAGAGTAAATATATTTACTCTTATCAGATAAATAAATAAAAATTTTTAAAAAACAATCCAACAGGGCTTCCCTGGTGGCGCAGTGGTTGAGAGTCTGCCTGCCGATGCAGGGGACATGGGTTCGTGCCCTGGTCTGGGAAGATCCCACATGCCGTGGAGTGGCTGGGCCCGTGAGCCATGGCCGCTTAGCCTGCACGTCCGGAGCCTGTGTTCTGCAATGGGAGAGGCCACAACAGTGAGAGGCCCACGGACCGCAAAAATAAAAAAAACTACAATGAGGTATCACGTCATATTGGTCAGAATGGTCATCATCAAAAAATCTACAGACATTAAATGCTGGAGGGGGTTGGAGAAAGGGAACCCTCTTGCACTGTTGGTGGGAATGTAAATTGATACAGCCACTATGGAGAACAATATGGAGGTTCCTTAAAAAACCAAAAATACAGCTACCATATGACCCAGCAATCCCACTACGGGGCATATACCCTGAGAAAATCATAATTCGAAAAGAGTCATGTACCACAGTGTTCATTGCAGCTGTATTTACAATAGCCAGGACATGGAAGCAACCTAAGTGTCCATCGACAGATTGATAAAGAAGATGTGGCATATATATACAATGGAATATTACTCAGCCATAAAAAGGAAAGAAATTGAGTTATTTGTAGTGAGGTGGATGGACCTAGAGACTAAGTCAGAAAGAGAAAAACAAATACCGTATGCTAACACATATATACGGAATCTTAAAAAAAATGGTTCTGATGAACCTAGGGACAGGACAGGAATAAAGACACAGATGTAGAGTATGGACTTGAGGACATGGGGAGGGGGAAAGGTAAGCTGGGATGAAGTAAGAGAGTAGCACTGACATATATACACTACCAAATGTAAAATAGATAGCTAGTGGGAAACAGCCTCATAGCACAGGGAGCTCAGCTCGGCGCTTTGTGTCCACCTAGAGGGGTGGGATAGGGAGGGTGGGAGGGAGATGCAAGAGGGAGGAGATAAGGGGATATATGTATATGTATAGCTGATTCACTTTGTTATACAGAAGAAACTAACACACCACTGTAAAGCAATTATACTCCGATAAAGATGTAAAAAAAATAGAATAAAATTTAAAAATAAAAATAAAAAATGAGCGAAAAGACTTGAATAGACATTTATCTAAAGAAGATATACAAATAGCCAATAAGCACATGAAAAGATGGTCAACATCACTAGTCACTAGCAAATTGCAAATCAAAGTCACAATGAACTACTTCTTAGGATTGTGGTAATTTTTTTAAAATGGAAAATAAGTATTTGTGGGGATATGGAATGATTGGAACTGTTAAAAAAAAATCAATAGTCAATCTAAGAAAGAAATGGAAACTTTTAATCAAGCCAACTTGAGGATTATAATGCAGAGACAGTCTTTCAGAAAGGTCTGAGGACTGTTCCAAAGAGGAAAGGGGGAATGTGGATGGACAAAACAGAAACAGACTTAGAAAACAAATTTATGGTTACCAAAGGGGAAAGGGGGGAGGGATAATTTAGGAGTTTGGGATTAACGATACACGCTACTATACATAAAATGGATAACCAGCAAGGACCTACTATATAGCACAGGGAACTCAATATTCTGTAATAACCTAAATGGGAAAAGAATCTGACAAAAAAATATATATATATATATGTATAGCCGAATCACTTTGCTGTACACCTGAAACTAACACAACATTGTAAATCAACTATACTCCAATATAAAAAAATTTTTTAATTTTTTAATAAAAATTAAAAAAGAGGAAAGAGGGGAGGCCAGTATATATGTGATTTTGGTGAAGGGATATGTGCAACCAAGCACCCAGCTTGGTAGAAGGTTATTGCTATTCTTGAGGAACACATTACCTTAGTTAATAGTTTTAGTGCTTTTCTAAGTATGGAAAGAGGCAATAAAAATTCATAAAAAGTTTTCTCCTGAAAATATCTTTAAGTGTCTGAGGGCCAGTTCTGCCAGTTTTCCCAGAGCACAAAGTGCCTCATCCCGATCTTCACCCTGAATTCCTTTCAGGTAGGTCAGCGACTGCAGTGGTTAATGACTTGATTCTTGTAGAACTGGGTGGTGGGCAACATTCTCTCTGTTACAGTCCCTTTCCTTTCAGCCTTAATTTCAACCAAGGTTTGGGAGGCATTTCATGACAGATTTGTCCCATGGTGTTAAGAATGCTCGTTCCCAGGTTAGGTGAGGATATCCTTGATAGGCCCTTCAATGTGCTGTTACCAGACTAGACCCTGTTAACTAACAGTAGCCCAAGGCCTTTGGGCCGCCTGTCCTACTAGTCTGTTATTGCCCTGTTGTTGCTTCTTCCCACATCTAGAGCTACACTATTACAATCCCTGATCTTACAGAACTATATATTTGGTCAGTTGTTTCAGGTCTTCTAGTCATCATTATTTTTATCAGAGGCTCAGCCACACATTTGGTCATTAAAGAAACAATAATCTTGGGCTTCCCTGGTGGCGCAGTGGTTAAGAATCCACCTGACAGAAAAAAAACAAATATCGTATATATTAACGCATATATGTGGACCTAGAAAAATGGTACAGATGAACCGGTTTGCAGGGCAGAAATAGAGACATAGATGTAGAGAACAAACGTATGGATACCAAGGGGGGAAGTGGCAGGGTGGGTGGTGATGGCGTGATGAATTGGGAGATTGGGATGGACATATATACACTAATATGTATAAAATAGATAACTAATAAGAACCTGCTGTATAAAAAAATAAAATAAAATTCAAATATTAAAGAAAAAAAAAAAGAATCCGCCTGACAATTCAAGGGACACAGGTTCGAGCCCTGGTCCGGGAAGATCCCACATGCCGCAGAGCAGCTAAGCCCGTGTGCCACAACTACTGAGCCTGCACTCTAGAGCCCATGAGCCACAACTACTGAGCCCACGTGCCACAACTACTGAAGCCTGCATGCCTAGAGCCCGTGCTCTGCAACAAGAGAAGCCACTGCAGTGAGAAATCCACACACCGCAACGAAGAGTAGCCCCCACTCGCCACAACTGGAGAAAGCCTGTGTGCAGCAACGAAGAGCCAATGCAGCCAAAAATAAATAAATTAATTTAATTAATTTATTTAAAAAAAGAAAAGAAACAATAATCTTGTAAAATAGGCAGAAATATAGCTAGTGACATTAATAAGGTCATCAGTAAGTATTTAAGCTGAGAACTCCAGCCCAGTATCTCCCCAGGTCGTCTGACCAGTCTATTCTGTACCAATCGCTGTCTTCAAGGGAAATGATATAGTGGCCTTGTCCATAAAGTCCACCAAAGACGTCTGCACCTACAAGGCCAGGGTTGGATCATCATGACCCCTTACAGGACTGAGAAAGGAATGTTACCTCCTAAGGAGTTACATGGCTGGCACCAGAGGAGAAAAGTTGATCTTTGTGGTTGAGCAGGTATTTCTGCCATTGGGGAGTCGGGTCATGCTTAACGCAGATGCACAGGGCACAGCGGAGGGGAGGGAGGAGGCTCAGATAGGCAGAGAAAAATTTTGTTTAAATGTTGCTTGTCTTAACTTAAAATATGAATTTTATTTCATCAGAAGCCTCGTACATTAATAGGCCTCCGTCCGCGCCCCCATTCTGTTCTTGTTGCCACCGCCCAGCTATAGCAAAGCTCACGCCTGCGGTGCACTAGACCCTCATCACCTGGGCGGGAACAGCCCTTTGTTAGGTCCTCAGCCCCACCCACCCATCGAGGAGAACTTTCCTAAACTCCCATTTACCTTAGGTGCCCTTAGGCTGGGATTCCAGGCCCCCCATGTTGACCAGCAGGAGCCCCTGCTCTCGCTGCATCAGCCCCATTTCCTGCCTGGTCTCCCTCTGTTTGCCTGAATCTCTGGGGTTCCCCCTTCTCTCTGCCCAGCCGGACCTACTGTCCCCCAAGTTCACACCCGTTTTCTCTGCTTGCCTCCCTGACCCTTGTTTTGTGTCTCTGATCCACCTCTGCTTGTGAGTTTCCGAGACTTTTTTAGTTCCGAGACTTTTTTAGCTGCGGCACCTCTCCACTCGATGAAAGGAACTTGAAGCTTTTCTAATGAGAGCAGGGGTGGCCTCTCGTCCACCGTCCTTTCTCCGATTCTTGAAGAGTCTCACGTCCCCAGCACAGCCTTGAACAACTCAGGCCTTTGCCACGATAAACTGTCTTGTGGTTATGAGATCCTGTCTGCTGCCTGCCCTGGCAGCGTTTCCAGGAGAGCAGGGCGGTGGGGCTGGAAGAGTCTCCAAGATCCCAGTGGAGCCCAGAGACGGGGAGGGACCCAGCCAATGTGCTGGAACTGGCCGTCCCCAGGGGTACTGGCGCTGGGTCTTGCTGTTCTTTTGCTGTTCAGTGGGTCAGTGAGTGACGCGAGCCTCTGACAGAGACTGTCTTGTTCTATCAGACGCGGTGTTAACTTCAGCCTTTCATAGCGTGGACCTCAGGCGTGTAGTTTGAGGGCTCACCTCCCTTTCCGCCCACCTGCAGGCCCCCTGCAGCTGAAACGAACTCTTCCCGCACCTCCTCCGAGTCCCCCCTGGCCTCTCCGCACCGTCCCCACCACAGCCATGAGCACACACTGCTCCCCTCCAGCGTGGAGCCCCTGCGATGGGGGCTGGAGAAGCAGGTGCTGTGCTCCCCAAGTCACCTCTCCCAACCGAGGTCTAAAGACATGGGGACTTCCCTGGTGGCGCAGTGGTTAAGAATCTGCCTGCCAATACAGGGGACACAAGTTTAAGCCCTGGTCCGGGAAGATCCCACATGCTGCCGAGCAACTAAGCCCATGCGCCACAACTACTGAGCCTGCACTCTAGAGCCCGTGAGCCACAACTACTGAGCCTGTGTGCCACAGCTACTGAAGCCCGCACGTCTAGAGCCTGTGCTCCACAACAAGGAAGCCACCGTAGTGAGAAGCCCATGCACTGCAATGAAGAGTAGCCTCCGTTCGCCACAACTAGAGAAAGCTAGCCCTCGTGTTGTCACCGAGACTGGTACTCACAGCCGTGCCCCACCCCCCACCCCCAACTCACTACGGAAGGTCCCCTTAAGGGAAGCAGTTTCCTGAGCTGACCTTGGGTTGGGCACCCAGTGTCCACTCAGACGGTAGAAATTCATTTTTGCCCTCAAAACAGCCAGTGTGTATTTCAAATGCTGTGAGCGTTCAGGAAGTGACAGATGGCACGATGGCGAGAAGGAATCTACCCCAGTGGGCACCCTCTATGCCACCGTCCCCCTCCCAGTCCGGTGCCCCCTGTGCTTACCTCCGTGCTGCCCCCTCCATCCCCCAGCAGTCCTATCGGATCATTAGAGACGCCTCGGGGAGGCCCCGTGTCTCAGAGCACCCGGAGTACAGGTGGCCTCTTACAGAGTGGGCTCCCCTGAAGCCGCTCACGTCCACAGCCGGGGCTGAACGTCAGCGGTCAGACCTCCTCAGAGCTGGCTGCTCTTTCTCGCCCACCTCCGACAAGCCCCAGAAACTTGGCCACGACAGCAGATCCCAAACTCACCAGACCTTCCCTTACAACCTGTCTTGCCCCCACCAGCCTCTACAGGCGGGGCCAGTCTTCCCATGCCCTCCTGAGCCTTCAGTCCAACCCTTCCCACTGCCGCCGCCCCTCACTTGAACATGCCTGTGTCCTGCAGCCTGAGTCCCGCTCCTCCTGGGAAGCCGCCCTCCCGACTTCTCTTTGCCCGCGAGTCCCCAACAAGGGAGCGAGCACATGTCAGGGCTGGTATGTCCCACGCGTGTTAGATTCTGGAAATCACGGTGAACAAACATTGGACCCTGTGGCAGGAAGGACCCCTTGGAGACATAGTGGGGAGTGGCGGGCAGGGCAGAAGCGGCCACATGGCAACCTGGGGCGGGGGGGTTGGCAGCCTGCTTCCGCACCGCCTCACCAGTATTTGTCTTCACTTTAAAGTCTTGATTAAACAGATTATGGTGCGTTCAAAATCCTGCTGTCAAAATTTAACTGAAAGGTATATTTTGTAGTCCAGAAAGGCTTCCAAGGCCTGTGGTATTGTGTTAGGGCTGTGTGTGTGTTTAAACTTGGAGATGCTGTTCAGTAAATTACAGAATGTGAAATTATATTTTAATGGAATTGTAAACCCTGATTGATTACAGGATGCCGGCATTAAGGGGCCTGAGGTGACCAGGATATTCTGTCCTGCTATTGGCCGACCTCCTTTATAAATATTAGCACAAAAAGCACTGAAAGGTGGTCCTGACTCTGTGTCACCTCCCTGGGCATGGTACTTCCTGGACACGCAGGGACCTTTGTATTCTTGTGGTCCTTCCTGTGACTGACAGCCTCATACAGGCGTGGTTTTCTGTGCAGGCGAAAATAGCCTAGGTTTGTCCATGCAGCCGACTGAGGCACCCACAAACCTGTCACCAGAAAAACATAAAATGTAGGGTGAAACATACAAAGTGAATCAGTGGGCTGGCAAGTAAGCAAAGAAGCCTGAGGTAAAAATCTCCGGGAAGGAAGAGGGACATGATTGACTTTTGCCCAACCCTGTTGAACTGAGCTGTGGCTCTCACTCGCTACAGGACGTAGCAGGCCGACAAAAGTGTCCGCGGTCAGTGCAAGAATGAGTAAGGTAAGGCTGTTCCAGCCTTGCCTAGCCCTCTGTTGAGAGACTGGGCGAAAAGGAACAGAAAGAGCTCTTTGCAACCACGGTGCTAGATTAAGAGGACAAAACTGGGCCTGGCAAGCCAGCCCTCAGATGGTTGTAGCACAAATTCATGTATTAAAAAAACCTCAAGTAAGGAATTTAATTTTAAAACAATTTCCAATCTCTGCCAGAGACCAACACAAGTCCTCTTTTTTTAAATAAATTTATTTATACATTTATTTATTTTTGGCTGCGTTGTGTCTTCGTTGCGGTGCGCGGGCTTCTCGTTATAGTGGCTTCTCGTTGCGGAGCACGGGCTCTAGGCATGCGGGCTTCAGTAGTTGTGGCACATGGGCTCAGTAGTTGTGGCTCGCGGGCTCTAGAGCGCAGGCTCAGTAGTTGTGGCGCACGGGTTTAGTTGCTCTGCGGCATGTGGGATCTTCCTAGACCAGGGCTCAAACCCGTGTCCCCTCCATTGGCAGGTGGATTCTTAACCACTGTGCCACCAGGGAAGCCCCACAAGTCCTCTTAAGGAGAACCTACCTTCAATCAAGGCTTCAAAGAATTCTGACAGATACCATTCCAAGAAAAACTGAACTCGTCGTAAAAACACTGACAAAATGTGTAAGGAAATGAGGCCCCGTTAATAAGAGCTAGACCTGCCCAGACAGACTGTGGGTACTGGGATTATCTGGCACAGAACAGAAAATTCCAAAAAAGATCAAGTAGACCTGTATGGGAAAAGAATCTAAAAAAGATTGGATACATGTATGTGTATAACTGAATCACTTTGCTGTATAGCAGAAACTAACACAACATTGTAAATCAACTATACTCCAATAAAAATTAAAAAAAAAAAGATCAAGTAAGCTTTTAAAATTACTGAGTAACTTTTTGGTTTTTCTTTATAAACCACTTAATATATATTTACTTTAGTATATAAACTATTATGCAAGAAAAACAAAGTGGTTCATTAAGAGTTCAGACTTCTTCAGGACTTCCCTGGAGGTGCAGTGCTTAAGGCTCTGCACTTCCATTGCAGGGGGCACAGGTTCTATCCCTGGTTAGGGAACTTAGGTCCTGCAAGCGTCATGGTGCAGCCTTAAAAAAAAAAGACTTCAGACTTCTTAGACTACACTTGACTCTGGGCCTCCAGCACATGCGGCCCCTCTGGCTGAAACCGTTTCCTCGGGGAGTGGGAGGCCAGGTTCTCAGCTGGGTCTGAGGAGCAGACAAGACCAGACATGGCTGCTGGTGGGGGAGCCCCAGGGCTGGCGTCGGAGCTCAAGGCAGATGGTAGGCATCAGGATTCACCCCACGCCCCTGGTGTGAACTCGGCAGAGAATGGCTCTCCGCAAGGCCAGAGAGCCAGCACCACCGAGGGAGCGAGGGCGGTGGGACAGTAGCTGGGGTCTGCTGAGGCCATTCCCCAGGCGCAGCTCTGATGTGGCTGCTGAGGTGGGGGATACCAGGGCCTCGGAGCAGAGGACGTAGAAGCTGAAGCCACCAGGGAAGAAAGCTGGTGGGGAATCACAGCACAAGATCCCCAGTTGGCGGTTGCTAGTGGGAAGAAGGCTGGTCTGGTTGCAGCACAGAGCACACCTGCACCTCCCGTGGGAGCAGGTGGGCCATGAGGGTCACACACCAGGAGTGGGGCCAGGCTGGAGCCGCTCCTTCCTCCAGGGCTCTGCAGGCCCAGGCTGCTGTGTGATCAGCGAGATACTCACCTGCTTTGAAACAGAAAACACTGCTTCCACCTGGAAACTTCAGACCAACTCTGGGGGGCGTCCCATTTAAGAAGATCTCAGTAGACCTGATTGACTATAAGTTGGAGACCCCTGTTAGGAGGAGGGGTTGTTTGAGGCCACCGAGTGCTGTACAACAATGTCCCCAACCACACCTGTTGTCAAACACAAGTTCATGTGCCTGACACACAGTGAGGCCAAACAAACTGAAACATAGGAGTTTAGATCAGAGAACTAATCACAGTTTATCACAGGATATTGAATATAGTTCCCTGTGCTATACAGTAGGACCTTATTTTTTATGTATTTTATATATAGTAGTTTGTATCTGCTAATCCCAAGCTCCCAATCCATCCCTCCCCCAGGTAAGAGTCGTTTTGTTTGTTTGTTTTTGTTTTTGTATTTATTTTTGGCTGCGTTGGGTCTTTGTTGCTGCACGAGGGCTTTCTCTAGTTGTGGCAAGTGGGGGCTACTCTTTGTTGTGGTGTGCAGGCTTCTCATTGCGGTGGCTTCTCTTGTGTGGAGCACAGGCTCTAGGCACATGGGCTCAGTAGCTGTGGCTCGCAGGCTCAGTAGTTGTGGCACATGGGCTTAGTTGCTCCATGGCATGTGGGATCTTCCCGGACCAGGGCTCAAACCTGTGTCCCCTGTATTGGCAGGCGAATTCTTAACCACTGCGCCACCAGGGAAGTCCTGAGTAAGAGTTTTTATAGGTAAAATTTGGGGGGAAGTCTGCAGGGTGTGTGACCTTCCTCTGATTGGTTGGTGGGGAGGTAACAGGGTGGTGTTCCCAGAATCTCAATCATCAGTCTTATGGTTCTAACCCGTCTGGGGTCCACTGCTTGTGCTCAGCCTGAAGTCACCATCCTCCACCTGGGTGGGGGCTTTTGTCCTTCCTTGCAGAAGTACTCAGAGGTATATGTCAGACTGTTATGTGCCTCCCATGAGGAGGAGCCGGGCCCCTGCCCCATGCTGCACTGTTGCTGCTTTCTGCATTCCCTCACTCCCTAATTAGTATCAATAATTGAATCTGCCCTTTGGAACTCAGGGAAGGTCTAGGAGGCTGAAGCCATTTTCCTACAAACAAGAAGCAGGGACACGGAAAGGCTTTTGTGCCTGGGAGGGCCCCACAGGGTCATGCTCGGTTTCAGTTCCCCCTTTTCTTTGATACGTGTCAATCTTGAGGGAACAGGTGTTGGACAAGAAAAGGGAATAACATTTTGCACAGAGAGGTTCATCATAAACTCGGCAGAGGGGACTTCCCTGGTGGTGCAGTAGTTAAGAATCCGCCTGCCAATGCAGGGGACACGGGTTCAATTCCTGGTCCGGGAAGATCCCACATGCCGTGGAGCAGCTAAGCCCGTGCACCACAACTACTGAGGCTGTGCTCTAGAGCCCGTGAGCCACGACTACTGAAGCCTGCACGCCTAGAGCCTGTGCTCCACAGCAAGAGAAGCCACCGCAATGAGAAGCCCACACAACGCAACAAAGAGTAGCCCCTGCTCACCGCAACTGGAGAAAGCCTGCACGTGGCAACGAAGACCCAACGCAGCCCTAAATAAATAAATAAACACTCCTTAAAAATAAATAAATAAAATAAACTTGGCAGAGGAGCTGGGTTGTGGGGGAACTTGGTTTCATGCTCACCTGGCTTCCACCCTGGTCACCTCCACACCCTCAGCCTGCCTTGTCCTCTGGGATGACTAGGAGAACCCTGTAAGCAAAGGCCCAGGGGAGCTCCATGTTGGTTAATCAGCTCCAGAAATTGTGCTAATAGGATGGAATTATCAGTGTTATAAGCAGCATCCCAACTTAAAGTATTTTCTAAAATCGTATCACCTTATTGGCATAATCAGTGTCAGTTGGCGTTGTTGGTTTTCTGTGGTCGGTTGGCAGGAAGATTCTCGAAGCTCTCTGACAATATCAGAATCATCTGTGAGTAGGAAAAAGTTTGTAAAGATGTGCACATGGTTTAGCTTCAATGAATGTGTGAAGCATTGTTTAATAAAGAAGTCCAATCAGTAGCAAGGCGTTAATTAAACAGTATATATGTCATGACTCTACCTACCCTGCTGTCCAGAATGAACAGACAGAGCTACAGGAGAGGGTGTTTCCAGTTTCAGTGGTAAACAGCACAACCCCATCTGTATGTGTGAGTGTGCAGGTCCAGAGTTTGCTGGTGACACATCACACAGAAAACACGGGCCAAGATCACGCCCCAGGGTAGCGACCAGTCATCTCTGGGTGCTGATTACTTTTATCTGCGTTTTCTGCCTCTTGCTCCAAGAAAACTTGTACTGCATGCCACAGGTGGGGAGGTGGGAAAGCTCCAAGAAGATGGCTCTGCTGGCGGTGGTCCTCCCGGTCAGCCCTGGAGAGGCCTGCAGCCTGACGGCCTCGCCAGAGCCCTTTGGAGCAGAAGCCTCTTCTGCTCAAGAACAAGGGGCTCCAGACTCTTGCATCTTCCCATACATGGAAAAGCACTAAATTCCTTAACTTGAGATATCTGGTTTCCTTTAATTAACAGTAATCTTTTGATGTGCAGACTACCTGCCCTTTGTTGCAAAACTCCTATATATCCTGACTCCCCCATCTCCTCAGAGCAGTTCGCTCAGGGTTACTTGAGATGCTGCCTCCTGGGCTTGAAGTCCTAAAAATTTCCACTGAATAAAACAGAACTCTCAAAAAAAAACAAATAAAGAACAAGGGGCTCTTTCTTCACTTCCTGACATCAGCATCGTGGGTACACACGGTATGTGCCGGGAGCACAAGTACAGTTAAGATAATCATCAGCGCCACCTGCACGGACAGCCCTGGGGACCCCATCAAACCCTCTGTGCACCCAAACCCACCCCCGTCCCCTGAGCAGGCCTGGCAGGATCAGGGAGTCCTCCTCACCCCACTTTTCCAACACCCGCCTGGCCTGTGGGTCAGATGCGCCCCCACGTCCCCCCACCCCCAGCTTCGTGAAGCTCACCAGGTCTCCGCTTGTTCAGAATCCACCTGCGAAAGCCCCAGTGCTGGTGTTCCGGCGTTGGCGCTTAAGCACTGCAGACAAAGGGGCGGTTGTCACCCAGATGGTAGGCTGATGACCCCTCTGTAAATGAACCCCAACTGGCATATGAGACATCCTGGGCCCCATTGCCAGCTGGTATTTGGGGTTTTCCAAGTGCCCTCCCCTCTCGTGTCCTGGGACCTTCAAAAGCCCTATCAGTCCCCATGGGACCACCCTTGGGTGACTTGCTGAGACCAGTGGGCTGGTGGTGACAGAGCCATAGCCACACCCATGGGGCCTTAGGGACAGAGGCTGTGCAACGGTCCAGGAGGGGGACCCCGGGAGACCTTTGGAACGGTGGGGCCTTTGTGCTGGTGCTGTAGTTACACTTTGCTGCTGGGTGGTTCACAGGCGGATGCCGTGGTGTGCAGTGCCTGGGCCTCCCTTGGGCTGTGGTCACGGGGGTGGGATCGGTCAGGGCAGCCTGGAGATGTGACCCTGCTCAGCAGTGTTTCCCATGGAGCTTGAGCCCCAGCCCCGCCCCCCACAACTGAGGGGCAGGAGCCTGGGGGGGCTTAATGAGTCCCAGGACTCGGGGACCTGTGAGCCTGTGAAGCTGCCTGCCACCAAGGTCCGGTGACATGAGATTTCCTATTGCGTAGAAGTTCTCGAAATGAATTGTAAAGCAAACAGTGGAGGGTATTGAAGCAGCCCGGAGGCTGGCAAATAGAACACTCACCGTTCAGCAAATGTTTGAGCACCTACTGTGTGCTGGGCATTATTCCAGGTAATGGTTATCAGTGGGCAAAACAGAAAAAACCCTATTCGGTTGAATTCACATTCAGTGAGGTTGACAGGTGACAGACACAGTGTTTGAAGGGGGTGAGTTTTGGGGGTGGGGCAGGTGCGGGGGCCACGGTGCCAATGGAGCTTCACAGCAGGGCCATCAAGGCAGCTCAGTGAGAAGGCGGCCCTGAGCAGAGCCCAGAGGAATCCAGGGGCCTGGTCTTGGGGACATTTGAAGGGAGTGTCAGCGGCCAGGGCAGGTAAAGGCAGAAACGTGCCAGATGTTCAAAGAAGGGCCTTGGGGGTAGGGGCGGGGGTCACAGGCTGTCATCAGGCCTCAGGTCATACTTGCAGTGGGACCTGGGACCTGAGGTGAGGGGCCTGCTGCTGAGAACAGGCTTCAGGGGTGGGAGCCAGGAGCCCTCGGGTGGTGCTGACTCGAGTGAGAGGCCATCAGTGATCCTTCGGGGTGAGAGGGCGGCCATCCCCACGTGCACATGGATTGGGTGTGGAGTGACAGAAGCCAAGGATGACTGCTTTGGCACTTGAACATCAGAAACAGAGGGTTATCATCACTGATGGGGAAGACTAAAGCAGAGACGGCTGGAGGGCAGGACAGGAGCTTGTCTGGGACAAGCTGAGGGGGTTCAAGGGGGGCTGCTCAGGTGGTGGGGGGCCTGGCCGACTGGACAGTGCTGTGAGGCCAAGGGCCTGGACAAGAAGGCCAGGGCCCCTTCCCGAGTGGAAAACCGGGCCCTGGGCCTCTTGACTCATCTGGGAAGCTTGAGGGCCAACCCTCCTGGAACAACCCCCTGGGCTCTCCCAGGGGAGTCCATGGGCCCAGCTCAGACTGTCCAGCTCCTCTCCTCAGCCCTGGTCTCATGGAGGGAGGGGACGGCTGTCTCTGCTTGGTCCCGGCTGGTCTGGTCTCTCCCAGATCTGAGTATGTGCCGGACACGTGACTTTCTTCTCACCCAGGTGCTTGTTTGGAGTCCCAGACACACAGTTGCTCTTGTCTGGAGAACACAGTGTGACCACCCTGCAGCCCCATGGCTACGCCTTACCCTCTTCCCTCCCTGTCCATGTGTCTGCACAGGCCTGTGAGCACTGCACGGGCAGCATCTGGGAATTCCTGGAGGAAGGGCGGGGGGCAGCTTGTCCTCAGATGGCTGTTGCGGGGGGTGAGTCCCAGGTGTCAGTTGACTGGTCTCCTTAAGAGGGATGGGCAGCCTGGACTAGCTGAAAGCAGGAAGCACTGCCTTGTCTTGGCAGTGTCCCCATGTCCAGAAGAGGACTCAGCTGCACCCATGGACTGCTGTCACTGTCTACCACTCTGGTGCCTTGGCGGCCAAGTGCCCACTTGAAGGCACAGGGCTGCAGCGGAGGCTGGGGTCCACCAGGGTCCCCCGCCCCATCTCTGCCTGGTTACAGAGGTCATGGTGGGTGCCCTGTGTGCCCGGCCTCAGCTCTAACTCTCCTGGAGGCTGTGTGCTTGCTGCCCAGCCCCCCACCAAACTCAGGCCCAGCCCGCACGCAGCCTGTCAGGCAGGCACTCGGCACTCCCTCCTCTTTGCAGGTGGACAGACTGGATGCCCCAGACAGACTGTGGCAGTGAGAGGAGCACATGGTGGCACCTGCCCCTCTGCTGTTTGGTAGGGGGCAGCTCGTAGCCCCTAGTCCCCTGGGGAGGGGAGGAGAGTGGGGCAGTGATTGACACCGCCTGCCCTTCCCTGGCTGGGTTTCGGGCAGGGTGGGATGGCCAGGGAGGACAAAGGTCAGTGCTCCAGGACTGCTGGACTGGCATGGCCTCATCTTCCCAGATCTGCATGCCTGGCGGCTGCCCAGCTACAAACACTGCTGTGTCATCCCCTCCCCCCCGCCCCCCACTGCCTGGCCCCAGGCAACAAATGCCTGGCCCCAGGCAACAAGCCTGCGCTTGCTCTGCACTGGAAAGCTGCCTGGATGGCCTGGCCGTGAGCAGTCAGAGCGGTTGGTGTCCTCTACACAGAGGCTGCAGGAGGGACACAGGCCTGAAGTTTGTGGGCAGGCGGCACGGAGCCTCAGGCCTCCCACACCTGTGTCCTCCATACTCAGGCCCACCCAGCATTAATGTCAGTCTGTTTCTTAATATTTTGATGGACATGCATGGACGCAGCCCACTGAGCTAAGTAGGTGTCTGTGTGGGGACTAGGTTACAGCCTGGCCAGCCCTCCAGGGGCCCCACAACAGCAACTCCCACCATCCCTGCAGCCCCTGTGTGGTCTGGGCTGGCCTGAACCCTGCTCCTTGGACCCCTGGCCACTCGGGGGCAGCAGGAGTCCTCACCCTGGGCCTCTTCTTCCGCAGGCCGCCGCTACGCAGACAACAGGCCCACTGCAGGCCCGGCCTGCCGAATCCCCCGCCGGCTCCCTTGTGCAGCTTCCGTGGGGAGGGCGCCGGGTGCAGCACCCTCTACGGGTCACTAACCTCCCCAAGGAGCGCGTCACCCCAGAAGCGCAGAGAACCCACGGGAGACGGGACGCCTGGACGTCATTTATTTTGCTGGAGCCCAGTGATGGCAGCCTCTGAGCCGCCCGGGGCCTGGGGCGGCCACTGACTGCCCGAGGCAACCGCTGCGGCCGCCGCGCAGGAGGTGGACTCCGACCTCTGGGCCCTCTGGCTGGAGCCTGCACTTTTGGGGAGTCGAGCGCAAGTACTCCCAGGCGCAGGGGAACGGCGCCCTGTCCACTCCGCGCTGGCAGAGCTGCCCCCACCCAACGGGTCACTTTGCGGACCCGCTGGACAGAACGTGTAACTCGCACATTAAATGAAAGTCTGTTTATCCGGGCCGAGCTTCCCCGCCGGTGCTGGCGTGGGCGGGAGGGGCCAGAAGAGCTGCGGAGCCTCTTGTGGGGGGAGGGCGGTGAGCAGGGTTTGTCAGGGGTCTTCTCTCCACCGTATGCGCCGCCCGGAGCTTGGAATCCCGCGGCGGCCCCGCCCTCCCGGTAGGGAGGGGGCGGCCCCACGCGCCCCGGGGGCGGGAGGTGGGTCCAGGACACCGGCTTTGCCGCGCTTCCGGGCGGGCCCGGGCCCCTCCGCGTGTCCCCCCGGGCCCCCCCGCTAGGACCGCGGGAGGGGCGTGGGCCTGGCTCC
Source organism: Neophocaena asiaeorientalis asiaeorientalis (assembly GCF_003031525.2). Lineage (NCBI taxonomy): Eukaryota > Metazoa > Chordata > Mammalia > Artiodactyla > Phocoenidae > Neophocaena > Neophocaena asiaeorientalis. The sequence continues at coordinate 6,681,248 of NW_020175053.1, forward strand.
CGGGAGACGGGCAAAGTCCGGGCGGGGGCAGGGGAGGGGCACGCCGGCAGGGAGGAAGAGGGGTCTCAGCGCGGTCCGGGTCTCGGTCCTTCCCCGCAGGCGGCCTGGCGGGTGGCATCGAAATCTGCATCACCTTTCCCACCGAGTATGTGAAAACGCAGCTACAGCTGGACGAGCGCTCGCACCCACCGCGCTACCGGGGCATCGGTGAGTGGGGGCAGCCGGCGGGGGCGGGCAGGCCGGCGGGTGGGGTCGCTGACCGCCCCCTCCCCCAGGGGACTGCGTGCGGCAGACTGTCCGCAACCATGGCGTCCTGGGCCTGTACCGCGGCCTCAGCTCCCTGCTCTACGGCTCCATTCCGAAGGCGGCTGTCAGGTGAGGCGGGCTCGGGGCCCCGGGGCCGCGGGAGGGAGTCCCGGCCCCGCGCCGTCCGCTCTCATGCCTCTGCCTCCCACCCCAGGTTCGGGATGTTCGAGTTTCTCAGCAACCACATGCGGGACGCCCAGGGACGGCTGGACAGCACGCGCGGGCTGCTGTGCGGCCTGGGCGCTGGTGTGGCCGAGGCCGTGGTGGTCGTGTGTCCCATGGAGACCATCAAGGTGGGCAGGTCTCGGTAGGGGACAGGCGTGAGAGAGGGCCGGGGTGGTGGTCTTGTGCCCGGTGGAGACCATCAAGGTGGGCAGGGGTCTGCCTGGGGAGCCTGGAGCAGAAGGCCCGCTGGAAGAGCCTTCTGTGGACTGGACTCTATTCTGGAGGCAGTGGGAAGACAAGGTCTTAAAAAACTTACGAGCACAAACCATAAGGTAACACGTGTTTGCTGCCTAAGTTGTGGGGAAAAACCAGCAGACATGACGGCAGAGGCTCCTCGGTAAGGCGGCCCTCTTGCTCCTGGGGCCACGTGTCTCAGAGGCCAGGTGTGCCCTTGCCCTGACCCTTGGGAGCCAGCGCCTTTGCTTCCCTCTTTCTCAGGTGAAGTTCATCCATGACCAGACCTCCCCCAGCCCCAAATACAGAGGATTCTTCCACGGGGTCAGGGAGATCGTGCGGGAACAAGGTGAGCCACTCAGCCTTACCCTCAGGTGGGGTTAGGGACCTGGGTCCGGCTGGAAAGGGCTGGCACCTCCCCTTCCTGCCTTGGCGCTCCTGCGGGCCGGGGCCTGGAGGCGTCAGTGTGACCGCAGTGCCTGCCCGCCCCAGGGCTGAAGGGGACGTACCAGGGCCTCACGGCCACCGTGCTGAAGCAGGGATCCAACCAGGCCATTCGATTCTTCGTCATGACCTCCTTGCGCAACTGGTACCGAGGTGCGTCTGTTCCCCAAGACCCTACCTCCAGGCCTGGAACCCAGCCCTTGTCCTCCATCCCCTTCTGACCGCAGCCCTCACGCCCATCCAGGGGACAACCCCGACAAGCCCATGAACCCGCTCATCACTGGCGTGTTTGGAGCCATCGCGGGCGCAGCCAGTGTCTTCGGGAACACTCCGCTGGACGTGATCAAGACCCGGATGCAGGTGGGGGCGGGGCCTGGGCGGGGCCGGGAAGGGGTGGGACTGGCTGCTGAATCCCGCAGCTGCTGGTGTTCTGCAGGGCCTGGAGGCGCACAAGTACCGCAACACGTGGGACTGCGGCCTGCAGATCCTGAGGAACGAGGGGCCCAAAGCGTGAGTGGGGGAGGGGCAGGGCTGCCGTCCCCACCCCAGGCCCCCGCCTTCCAGCCTTCCACCTGGGCCACACCTCACCTCCTGTCCACCCACCCCAGGCCCTCCCTTTGTCCTGTACCCCGGGAGTCTGCTCTTTCTGCTCTTGCTCCTCCCTCGGATCTCTGGACCCACCCACACTTTCCAGACAAGCTGGCTTCCTCTTCTCTTCACCCTCTTCCCTCAGGTTCTACAAGGGCACCGTCCCCCGCCTGGGCCGGGTGTGCCTGGACGTGGCCATCGTGTTCGTCATCTACGACGAGGTGGTGAAGCTGCTCAACAAAGTGTGGAAGACAGACTGAGCCCCGGGGTCTGCGCATGGGCTGCCCCCAGCGCCCCCTTCTCACAGTTCCAGTGCAGTCGTGCCAAAAGGCCCCCTTCTCCTGTCCCTTACAGTCCATGGCCCAGGGCTGTCCCCTGTGGCCATCGGATCCATGTGTCCCCTGTGGTCTGTATGACACCACCGTGGTGTCCATGTGTCCAGCTGAGACCGGGTGTTCCTCTGGCCTGTGAATCTGTGCCCACTTGTCCACGTGCTTACTCGTATGCCTGTGTTTCATGTTTCGTGTTCTGTGACCCTGTGCCCCACTTCCCGGGGTGCCTGTGTGGCCTGGGTCACGGCCCTGTAGCCATGGCCTGGTCCCAGCCCGGTGCCTTCCACCCTGGGCAGCAGGGGCATCACCCCAGCCTACCACAGCTGCCTCCGGGCCTCAGCCTGGCCTCACTGCATTCCAGGGGCTGCGTACTCCCCGCTTCTCCCGCCACTGGCCTTAACCAGCCCTTGGGCCCTCCCTCCGCCCAGGACAGGGTGGCACCTGCCACTCTCAGGACCACCCTTCCAAGGCAGAATAAACTGGATCCTGTTGCAGCCTCTTGTCCCTGTGTCAGCCCATCTGTGGGTGGGCAGTGGTGGCCACACCTCTGCCAAGGGCAGGCCCACTCCTCATCCGAGGACATTGTTGGGGCCAGGCAGGCTGGTGGGCAAGCGAGCTGTGGCCACAGTGTTAGCCCCTTGGGAGGCCTGATGCCAGGCCAAGGAACATCTGGCCTCCATCCAGGCCTTGCCTGTGGCCTGGGGGCAAGATCCTGCAGGGTCACCTGGCAGGCAACATTGAGTGGGCAGAGGAGAGCTGCCCCACACTGGTGGCTACACCTGGAGACAGTGCTCTCGGGCTCTTATCTGTCCTGCAGCCTGTGGCCCAGCCCAGCTTACCCCCTCATGGTTTCCCTGTGATGGTCTGCTCAAGGGACACTGCTTTGGGGTGACCAATTTTTGGTCCCCTGAGACTCTGAGCACAAGGTCCTTTGGTTTTTTTTTTTTTGGCTGCGTTGGGTCTTCTTTGCTGCATGTGGGCTTTCTCCAGTTGCAGGGAGCAGGGCTACTCTTCGTTGCAGTGCATGGGCTTCTCATTGCGGTGGCTTCTCTTGTGGAGCACAGGCTCTAGGCGCACAGGCTTCAGGAGTTGCGGCACGCGGGCTCAGTACTTGTGGCTCCTGGGCTCTAGAGCGCAGGCTCAGTTGTTGTGGCGCACGGGCTTAGTTGCTCCGCAGCATGTGCTCGAACCCGTGTCTCCTGCATTGGCAGGCGGATTCTAAACCACAGCGCCACCAGGGAAGTCCAGGAGGTCCTTTCTTAATCCTTCACTTAGGCTGGGAGGTAGCAGCCCTGGGGCAGGAAGGGGTGGGCACTTAGAGCCCTCACCCCACAGCTCAACCTCAGGAAGGTGTCCCTCTTGCTGAAGACCCCCTATCCCGGGATCCAGGCACAGCTGGGAGCCCAGCCCAGCATGGGGGCCAAAGAACCCTGAACTGGAGGGCCCCTGTGGCCCAGATCTGGCTGGGAACCACCACCCACAAGCCAGGTGGAGGAGGGCTGAACAGGATGGGATAAGCCGGTGCCCTAGGCTGTGAGGGGGCGAAGGACCTTCCTGTCCAAGGGACTACACGGCAAAAGCCACACAAAGGGCTTAGCTCAGACTGGGAAATAACCTCCCCGCAGGAGACTCTCAGCAAGCAGGTCCCATTCCTGGAGCTGCTCCTGGGAGAGAGTTCCTCACCCCAGCAACCTCACACAGCACCTAGTGTCTGGGGCAGATCTGGGGGCCGAGGGTGGGCTTGAAGGGGGCAAGGGAATGTGGTTTTGAAGGACCAGGCTGTGTGTGTGCCCTCAGTGCTCACAGGAGATGTAGGAGAAAGGGCTCAGCAGCAAAGCTTCCCTGTTCACAGGCTGAGGCAAGCCACCTAATCTTCATTTCCCAACCTGTGAAATGAGGTGACACAAGAACCCACTCCAGTGGGCTATGAGGCTGGAATGATGTAATGTCTGTAAGGCACTTAGAACAATGCTTTGCACAGAGTGAACCCTCACGGGAGACTGCTGGCAGTGCCCCAGGGTCCCAGGTAGTTCCTAGAGCGGGCAGAGCCCAGGAGCTGGGCCCTGAGGGGACTCAGTGTCCTGGAATTCTGAACTCTAGGAATGGCGTCTGCTCATTGACTGCACCCCAAGTCCTGTCCCCATCCCCTTTCACGAGGAGGAAGGGGACAGGCTACTCTGAACTGAAAGAAGGGCATGGGGATCTGTACCCAGGAGGAGCAGGGACACCTCTCTTGTGCCACACAGCACAAGGTGGACAGCAGGTAGCCCAGCCAGAAAAGTTGGTTGAGCTGGGCCTGTGTCCCCTGGGGCTGTGAGCCTGGAGAATCCACCAGCCCCAGTGGACCACTGGTCCCCGACCCTGGCCCCGCCTGTTCACAGGTAGCTGGAATAAGTCGGCAGCCTCAGTTCCTGGAACTGTGACCTGAGGGGGGGCGGGGTCTCTGAGCTGAGAGAAGACCAGCAAGGCTGGAGGGAAGTGAGCAGGTGGAGAGTGGCTAGAGAGGCAGGCAGATGCCTGGAGGGAGCTCAGCTGCATTTAACCAAGATCTTGAAGGCTGCAGGGAGGAGGCTGATGGCAGGGGACCTTGCCTTTGCAGCACTGGGGCAAAGGGGCAGAATGATGTGGGCAGATCTTTGAGCAGTCGGGAGACAAAAGAATCAACTTCCAGGGTGATCCCCCACCAACCTGGACACAGGCCAGGGCGAGCCCCAGGAGGTGACTGGGCCTGCATATCAGAGGAGAGATGTGAGCTGAGTGTGGAGACTCCAGGTCACCATATGCTGCCCACAGCCAGAGCCTCTGTGCCCAGCTGGAAGCCACTCAGCCTCAGGCAGCCTTCACCATCTGGCATCATCTTGAGCCTGGGATCATCACAAAATGTGCCCTGGACAATGGCCTCAGACACAGGCCAAGGGAGCAAAGGGTGAGGTGGTGGCCACTCCTGGGACAGGGCTTGGCCAACCTCCAGCCCCATCACAGAGGCCCTCAGGCAGCTGCCCTCCAGGGGCCCCCGCCCCCACCTCCTTGAGGCCTCTCCTCCCCCACTATTGCACAAGCGTCCTCTGGTTTTTCCATGTCCTTGTGTAGGTGATGAATGGCAATCAGAGCTTAGTACACACACACAAAGAGTCACTCCTGACAAATGGGTCTCTCTCCTTTTAGCCAACAAAGAGAAATCTGTTTTTTGGGTTGTAACCTCAGCCTTCACAGCAAACACAATCTGAGCTGAGGACGCCAGAGTATTTTCCTCACTGACATTCTACTTCCTACGTGTTCTCAGATTCCCTGGACCAGGATCCTTTGTATAAGTCACAGAATCGGGGGGTGGGTCTGAGGATCTCCTGCCTCCTTAAGATCTAGCAACAGAGCCAAGGAGAGAGATGCAGGCACAGTGGAGAACTAGCCGAAAAGGACAATGGGAGGACCACAGAGAACACTAGGATCGTGGACAAACGTAGCCTAGGCCAACAGAGTGGGTGAACCATGGAAAACATGGTGGCCCCTGGTGTGGCCTTGTAGCTCTCCTCTTCCCACGCCCATCTGGCGAATATCCCTAAGAGTAACCTCCCCTCTGCTCAGATTGGTCTAGGCCCTGACGCCTGACACTCCCCAACTGTTGTCACTTTTGTTTCCTCAGCCTGGCCAGCCACTCCCACTTATTCCTCCATTGGCTGGGCCTGGCCCGGTGTCCCCACTTGGCCACAGGACTGTCATCTCCCGAGTGACCTCCAGAGATGGGCCATCCCAGCGCCCTTGCTCAGCAGCCGGCAGTGGCCTGCCGCCCAACCCCCCGCTGAAAAGCGGTCTAGGGCTCAAGCTCTCGGGCCAACAGGCCTGTCTGTCCCTGGCGGCCCTCCAGGCTGACCGCACCCTGGAGCCCCGCCTCCAGCCCACTATCCTCGCGGCCCGAGGGAACACCCCCCGACCCAGGGCTGTGATCGGGGAGGTAAAGAAACATCCGCGACCGGGGCCGGGGCGCGGGGAGAAGCTGTGCCCGCGTGCCGTCAGCTAAAGGCCGCAGACCTTCAGGGCGACTCAGCTCCCAGCCTCGGAGATCCGGAGACACTCGGGAAGTTTTCCGGACCCGCTCGTGAGGGAGGAACCGAATTCCCCGGGGCGGGAACCCGCGACGCCGGCAGGGAGCTCGAGGCCTGGCCTCAAAGAGAGAGAACCGAGGCTGGGGGGAGCGGCGCCGCTCACGCCTGGAATTCGTGCGGCGCGCGCTGATGGCGTCACTGCGCGCCCGGCCGGCGCAGGCCCGCGCATGCGCTCGGCCGGCAATGTGAAGGCCCCTCCTGCTCACTGCCGCCAGGCCCAGGTCTTCGGAGCGGATCGCCTGTGCCCCGACCTCGTCTGCAGCGTCCAACAGTCAGCGCTCGGCCGGCGCAGCCACCATCGCCCACCCTCCCCAACGTCCAACGCCCATGCTGGACGCTGCCACGGGCGCTCCTGACGCGCCTGCCTGAGGCTCACCCCTGTATCTTCCTCCCCGTGCAGCTTTTTGCTCTAAAGTCCCCAGTCTCAGCCACGGGAAAGGACATAGGGTCGCGGGATGGGACCAGGAGTTCCACCAGCCTCTCCACTGATGGCGCCGCCCAGTCCTCCACTGATGGCCTGCCTGGCCATCTCCAGCCCAGCCACCTGTTTCCAGTCGTGGACTCAAGTAAGGCACGGTGACCATGGCACATCCCCATGGAAGAGGCGCCCAGGGCAACCATATGGTGCATGCACACCCCTCTAAGTCCCCCACTCCCAGAGCCCGTCATTACCAACGCAGGAGAAGGAGTGGGGCCTGGGGCATGTCCCTCCAGAAGGCAGCAGTAAACACAGGTGGCACCCCTGGTCAGTGGGCCTCCTGCCAGGACCTTTCCTCCTCTCAGTCAGCCCCACTTCTCGGATGGGAAAACCCAGGCAGAGACAGAGGACCTCTCTGGGATCTATGGAGGCCCAGGTCTGCACAGTCCTCACCCTGCCCCACCTAATGAGGAGCTGAAGATAAGCGGTTGGGGAGGCCGCAGGTGGCATCACATCAGCCGGCTCAGGGGTCCACACCCTGGGATGGGATTCCAAGGGAGAGATGGAGGGTCTGCAAGCAGTGGCTCCTCCCTGACCTCGGACAGCATCCTCTTGGTCTGCGACCTGCTTCCTGGCCTTGTGGGATGGGGAGGGGTGTGTGCCTTGCTCAGTGGGTAGGCCGGCACCAAGTCCACAAGGGGTGAATAGAGCCAGACGTGGAGTGCAGAGGGGAACAGGATGGGGAGGAGCCGGCCAGGAGAAGGGAAGGGGTCCCTGAGGACAGGCAGGGGCTGTGCCCTGACCTCCCGCAGAGGCTGGCAGAGGTGGAGGCTGCAGCCAAGACCCAGGCTCCACTCATACCTGCTGGGCCAGGTGCACGCATAACCCGTTGGCCTGAGGGACCAAAGGGTTCATCCCTTCCTCTGGTTCTCGGGACCGGGCTTGGCCCAGTCACCGCTGGGAAAACCGAGACCAGCCCGGGGCCTGGACTGCAGAGCTCCAGCGGCCGCTCCACCGAGGGGTCCCCCGCGTGCGCGTCCCGCTGACAATTGAGCGGCCAAAGCAGATTAACCCTCGTGCTAATCCCCGCTAATGGTTTCAGAATCCCAGGCGCCGAGCGGCTAAGCCGGCCTTTCTCCGCGGCGCGGCCGGCCCTCCCCGGCGGCCTCAGCCCGCGGCCGCGCGATGCTATCTCGGCCCCGCCGCGCTAATCCCCGCGCTCGCTTTCTTCCCGGGCCCGCTCGAGATCGGCCGATTGGCCCTTGATTACGGCTGCTATCGAGGGCCTCTTTGTGCTGTGGGCCCTAAATCCCCTAATTCCGTGATAAAGGAGGCATTAGCGGGCGTTTGCTGCTGAGAAAGGCACCGGCATGAAAGAAAGCAATCAGGGGAATCCTGATGGCCTCGCCTGTCCCGCCGGGGAGGGGGCAGGAAAGGGGGCCCGGGTGGGCGCTGCGGGGAGAAGGAGGGTGGGGGCCACTTCCCACCTTCATCCCGAGTCCGCCTTCCCCAGCCCCGAGCTGCGCCCAGGACCCCTCCCCGCCCCCACCCTGGCTGCCGAGGGACCACGCTCCCCGCCTCCCCTCTGGCCTCACCT
>NW_020175053.1:6689493-6698447 GCF_003031525.2 Neophocaena asiaeorientalis asiaeorientalis
GGACCTTGCTGGGCCTACCTTGTGCTCCGGCCTCTGACTGTCCAAAGCCCGTGGTTCCTCAGGACTTACCTGCAGATCCATTCCCTTGGCCCCTGATGCTCCTCTGCCCCCTCCTCACCCCCCGGAGTTCCTGCCCCCCATCTGCCCCTGTCTCTTGGCACTGACCAGCTTTGACCAGTCCTGGAAGCATCTGGGTCCGCTCTTTAGTCGGGGAAACAGAAGGGAGGGCAGCCGGGAGCGACTGGGATTGTGGAGGGAGCGTGTGCAGGGGGAGGGGGCCTGAGACCCCTGGCGGCGGGCAGGTGGGGTGCGCAGGGAAGGCCCCTCTGCAGAAGCCACGCTGAACCCCAGGATGGGGCTGAGAGCACCGGGCTGGCTGCGAGCTGGGCGCAGTGGCGGAGCTGACCCAGAGTCTGGGCAGCTGGAGGAAGGAGGCAGAGGCCAGCTGGGGCAGGTGGACAGAGGTGTCAGAGTCCAGGGGCTGGGGGAGCATGGAGATAAGGCAGCTGATCCTCTTATCCTGAGCGTTTGGAGCAGGGGAGTGCCGTGATTGGATCTGTATGCAGAGCGCACCTGAGCCACCACAGCAGGCACTTTGGGGAGGGTCTCAGGCCAGGAGAGTAGCCGGGAGTATGTAGAAAGGCCATTGTGGGGGTCCAGGTGGCCGGCATCTGCGTTGGCACTGAGGGGGTGGCAGAACTGGTGAGATTTGGGGGTGGCAGTAGAGGAGTGTCCAGCACTGCATGCAGTTTGAGGCTGGGCAGCTCTGAGGGCAGGTGGGTGTCATGAAGGCACATGGGTGGGTGGGCCGCTTACCTGGGTGGACAGGTGTGCATTTACCAAGGTGAACAGAATTCTAGGTGTTGTTTACCTAGGTGGCGAGGTGGAAAGGCAGGCCATTCACCAAGGAGGACCAGTGGGTGGGTGTGGACCAGCGGATGGTGTCGTGGACCCCTTCAGTGGTCAGCTCACCCATCCTGCGCCTCTGAGTGTTGGTGACCAATGGTGCACAGCTGCCTCCACCTTGGAATGTTGCCCTGGGTGATGGAGCCACCTACACAGCAGACGAGGACTAACCGGCATAGGGACTAAAAGGCTGGTCCCTGCTTCCTCGAGACAGTTGAAAACTGAAGCAGCCTGTGTCTGCCCCAGTGCTTCCGTGGGGGTTTCCAAGGACCCAAATGCCTTGTCGCTTAACACTCCACCCCTCACCCGTGTCACCCTGTTCATCAGTTTCCCAGGAAGCAGGGCTCTCAGTGTGCAACGGGGATGGTTAGTCCCCCTATGCTTCTGTTGTGTGCCCCCAGAAAGAGATGTTGAAGTCCTAAGTGTTGGTACAAGTGTTGACCCTCCTTCTAGTTTCTACCTGTTCATATCCAGTGTTTTCAGTTTTTTAAAAAATATATTGTTCAGAGTTTATCATTGTTATCCATAGGAGGATTAGTCCGAAGCAAGTGACTCTACCATTAAGAGAAGTGTAACTCTGCTCACTCATTTTAAATATGTTTTGAGGCTTATCTAAATCACTAGATACGGGGTTTTTTTGTTGTTTTTTTTTTAGTTTTTGTTTGTTTGTTTGTTTTGACCATGCTGCGTGGCATATGGGATCTTAGTTCCCCGACCAGGGATCAAACTGTGCTAGGCCTAATAATGGTCCCCTCGAAGATGTCTACATCCTGAGCCCCAGAATCTGTGAATATGTTACCTTACATGGCAAAAGAGACTTTGCAATTGTGATTAAGTTTATCATCTTGAGATAAGGAGATTATTTCTGGTGGGTCCAATGTAATCATGAGGGCCCTTAAAAGTGGAAGCGGGGGAGAAGAGGTCAGAATGATACAATGGTCAGAAAGACTTGACCTACTATTGCCGTCTTTGAAGATGGAGGAACAGGCTATGAGCCTTGAGAAACTGGGAAACGCAAGGGGATGGGTTTTCCTTCATCTATGAAAAATATAACCTTTGCTGCATCTATGAAAGACCTACATCTATCATCATACTTAGGGCTTAAAGACTGAGTTGTTTCTCTCTAAGACTGGAAGCAAGGCAAAGATGTTTGATGTCTCAATTTTTATTCAATGATCTACTGGAGGTCTAGACATTTCAATAACACAAGAAAAAGAAATGAAAGCCTGGAAATTCCCTGGCGGTCCAGTGCTTAGGACTCAGCACTTTCACTGCCGGGGCCCACGTTCAATCCCTGGTCAGGGAACTAAGATCCTGCAAGCCATGCTGTGCCGAAAAAAAGAAAGGAAGAAAGGAATGAAAGCCATAAAGATTGTAGATGAAGAAGTAACACTAGCAGAAAATATGTTCATGTGATATCGTCATTTACATAGAAAACCTTAAAGTATATGCAAAATCAAATAGAGGTCTATAAATTAATACATGAAATCAGCAAGTTTGGATTGTATTTCCCCCCAAAAAATATGTTCTACAAAGGGCCAATAGGCACATGAAAAGATGCTCAACATAACTAGTCACTAGGGAAATGTAAATCAAAACCATAAGCTACCGGGAAGTTCCCTGGTGGCCTAGTGGTTAGGATTCAGCACTTTCACTGCGGAGGCCCGGGTTTGATTCCTGCTTGGGGAACCATCCCACGTGCTGCCAAAATACCAAAACAAAACAAAAACATAAGCTACCACTTCACATCCATTAGGATGACTACACATTTTTTTTTTAAAAAAAGGGAAAATAACAAATGGTGGTGACGATGTGGAGAGATTGGAATTCTTGTGCTTTGCTGGTGGGAATGTAAGATGGTACTGCTGCTATGGAGAACAGTTTGGCAGTTTCTCAAAAGTTAAACATACAATTATCATGCGATCCAGCAATTCCATTCCTAAGTATCTACCCTAAATAAGTGAAAGCAGGGACTCGAGCAGATACTTATACACCCATGTTCACAGCAGCACTATGCACAATAGTCAAATGTCCACTGACGGATGAATGGATTTTAAAATGTGATGTATACATGCAATGGTACTCTGCCATAACCCCTGGTTGTCAGGGGCTGAGGGTAGGAGGAAATGGGGAGCTAGCATTTAATGGGTACAGGGTTTCTGTTTGGGATGATGGGAAAGTTCTTGAGATGATAATGATGATGATTTACAACATTGTGAATGTACACTTAAACATGGTTAAAACGGTAAATTCTATGCTATGTATTTTTTACCACATTAAAAAATAAAATAATAGAAGAGCAAAAGACTGAAATCACCAGACCCAAAGGAGTGGCACGATCCCTTGCTCAATTTCCAGCCAGTTCTCAGACCCAGACCTCGTCTGCTGAAGTCTCCTCCCGTGAGAAAGGATCCGGCAACACTGTGGAGAGTGTTTGTAGGCTTGATGCCCCTAATCCTCTGCAAAGGTACGTATGTCCCTCTCCTCAGGTAATTTTATGCTGGAGAAGAGGAAAACCCAGGCCATCTCAGAGCCATTGGATACAGTCTCCATGTTAACACTGGTCCCTGGGACCCAATGTGCCATCATGGCCTCTCCGTTGGATTGGGAATATAGAGAGGGCAGGCGATAAATGGAGTACTGACCCAACTTCATCTCACAGGGGACGCCGGGGGGCTCCGAACCTACCCACTGGCTATTCTCCAGTTTCTGAATGCATAATTGGAATAGACATATGTAACATTTGGCAGAACTTCCGCAGTGGTTTCTAATCTTTAGAGTAAGACCTATTTTGTAAGTGAGAGCTCCTGAACTGCCCCCTACCAAGATGAAAAAAATGCTTTCTCTTAGGAAGAATAGCAGAGTTGAATGTCATGGCTGAAGACTTAAAGGATGCAGGTGGTGGTCTCTAGCAAACCCATGATTTACTTCATTAGTCTAGCTCCTGAAAAAAATAGATGGATTGTACAACAGTTCTTTGTGATAAAACACTCAACAAACTTGAAATAGAAGGGAACTTCCTCCACCTGATAAAGGGCATCTGTAAGTAAAAAAAATCCACAGCTAACATGATACATTATGATGAAGACTGAATCCTTTCCCTCTAAGAGCAGGAACAACATGAGAGTGCCCACTCTCGCCACTGCTGTTCGGTGATGTATTGGAGGTTCTAGCCAGGGAACTTAGGAAAATGAAGCAGAAGGCACCAGTGTTGTAAAGGAAAAAGTAAAGATCTCTGTTCACAAATGACATTACCCTGTATATAGAAAACCTTTAGAATCCACAAAAAGCTATTAGCATTCATAAACAAATCCAGCAGGTTGCAAGATACAAGATCAATGTACAAAATCAATTGTATTTCTATACACTTGCAGTGAGCAATCTGAAAATGAAATTAAGAAAACCATTCCATTTATAATAGCATCAAAAAGAACAAAATACTGAAGAATAAATTAAAGAAGTAAAAAATGTATACTCTGAAAATTACAAACATTACTGAAAGAAATTATAGATTATCTCAATAAATGGAAGACATCCTATGTTCATGGATTGGAAGAGTTAATGTTGTTAACATGGCAGTGCTCCCCAAATGGATCTACAGATGCAATGTAATCTCTATCAAAATTCCAGCTGGTCTCTTCGAATAAACTGATAAGCTGGTCCTAAAATTCACATGAAAGTTTGTGGGAACCAGAATAGCCAAATCAATGTTGAAAAAAAGAACAAAGTTAGAGAGCTCACACTTCCCAATCTCAAAACTGACTGCAAAGCTACAGTAATCAAGACAGTAAGGATAAATGTATAGATCGATGGAGCAGAATTCAGAATCCAGGAGTAAGTCCTCACATTTATGGTCAATTGATTTGCAACTGGAGGGTGGGGAACAATTCAAGGAGGGAAAGAATAATCTTTTCAACAGATGGGACTGGGACAACTGGATATCCAAATGCAAAAGAATGACATTGGATCCTCACCTAACATCATACACAAAAATTAACTCAAAATGGATCAATGTAAGAGCTAAAACTAGAAAACTTATAGTTTATAAAACTGTAAAACATCAGGGTTAATCTTCCTGATCTTGGATTTGGCAATGTCTTCTTAGAAATGACACCAGAAGTTTAAGCAACCAAAGAAAACAATTCAGCTTATTCAAAATCTTAACATCTTGTGCTTCAAAAGACACTATCAAGAAAGTGAGAAACCACCTACAGAATCGGAGAAAATATTTGTACATTATATATCTGATAAGAAGAGGGGGATGGCGCCAGGTTACAGCCTTGGGACCATGGCAGCTGCAGCCTGTCCCACTAGCCTTCCACTTACATCCAGAAAATGTGCCCAACCAGAATCCTGGGGAGTTTGACTTCAGTGCACTTAACGTGAGAGTGGGTGGGCTGAGGGTGGCAGGGCTGCAGGAAGTGCCCCAGCGGTGTGAGCTGGTGACTTGCAGCTGCCCCTTCCCTGGAGCATCACTGGTGGGAGCTGCCTTGGCCAAGAAGGCTGTGCACCCCAACCTCACTAAAGGGGGCCCCAGAACCCCTGGGCTAGAGTGGAACCAGCCTCCCCTCAGCACCCACCCCCACTCCCTTGGGTGCTCCCCCACCACAATCACTGATTACATCACCATCACTCCAATGTTGCCTTTTTCAAAGTGTCCAATACATGCAGTCATACAGTATGTAGCCTTTTGAAAGTTGTTTACTAAATACTATGTGTGTGAGGTCCATCCCTGTTGTTGCACGTGTTGCTGTCACTCTGGGCTCCTCCCTGGTGTGCATGGACCCCGGACCCCGGCGTGTTCATCCATTCACCAGCTGATGAGAGTCTGAGTTGTTTCCAAGCTTTGTCGATAATGATTAGAGCTGCTCTAAACATTCATGGGCAGCGTCTTGCGTGAGCACAAGTTTTCATTTCTCCAGGGTGAATCCCAGGGATGGAATTGCTGATACATGCGGTAGGTGTAAATCTAACTCTGGCTGCTTTGTTTTGAACATCTCTTTCTCCTTCCTCTGTAGGGAGCCAGAGGAAGCCAGGCAGCTCCTTCAACACCCCTGCTGGGCATCTCCATAGCTACATCATCTGCCTCACCAGGTACATTTCCTATTTCCTGTTCTATGACAGGTGACAATGTTGTTAAACTTCTTGCCACTCCACAACAACGGTTTCCTTCCCTCCATCTTCCAGTACTTTCTCCTCACCTTCCCTAAGACCCACCGTCAGTCTCAGCAGGTTCCTTCCCACTCCCCCCGCTGCCTGGTCACAAAGCCAGTGCCCATGGTTTAGGGTTTGTATCTGCAGCATTGCATTCCAGTACCAGGACCCGTCTGGTTACGTAGAGCCCATGATAGCCACCTCACACTCAGTGCTGAGTACACCACAGTCACCTCCTATTGTTGCCTCTCGCCGTTCTCACTTTCCGTCTCCTGCGATTGCAGTAGATGGTGGCTGGGACAGAAGCCACCGGAAGGCTGACTCACCCCTTGGCGGTGCTCCATACTGGCTGTTGGCTGGTCCTTAAGCTGGAGCTGCTGGCGGGAACTGCTCTGCCTGTCCTCTCCTTGTGGCTGCAGGCACCTCCTCACAGCGTGGTGGCTGAGCTCGGAGAACAAGCATCCCAAGATGAGAGAGAGAAACTGTGTCACCCAGCTGTAGGACCTGGCCTCAAAAATCACAGTGTCACTTCTGCTGCCTCCTAGTGGTTAGAAGCGAGTCACTAAGCCAGCCCACGTTCAGGGAGAGGGGATTAGATTTCACCTCCTGAAGGGAGGAGTGTCAAAGTATTTGCTGACATCTTTGAAATGCATCACGGTGGGCCGCTTATCACAGTGGGCCGCTTATCAAGGTGGACAGGTGGAGAGATGGTGCATCTACCAAGGTGGATAGGTGGGTAGGCGCCCCATTTATCAAGGTGGGGAATACCAAGCAAGGGATGGATTTTGAGATCTTGAGTCTGCCCCAGGCATGGTGACTGGGAGATGTTCATTGGTGGCTGAAATGGGACATGGAGCAGATGCTTAGGGAGATGAGAGCCTGGAGCAGAGGGAGAAGTCAGGCTGGTGGTATCAACTGGGGAGTCCTTGGCACAGAGGTGGTGTCTGAAGCTTCAGAAATGGGGAGGGATAAAGGAACAACCAGGGCCCAGCCTTTATGACCACTGACCCTGTAGCCCCCATCCTTGAGGAACTGACTTCAATGGGTAGTCGGCACCCAGGTGCCTCTCTGATCTAATGGTGAGCACATGGTTCTGCGAGGGAAGTTGGCTGGGAGAGGTTTCCAGGGTCACCCAAAGGGACACGTGGGAAGAGATGGGAGCTCTGGGGCAGTGGCAGCCGTCTTGCGACCATGAGGTGGCCCACTCACAGATGTGGTGGCTCCTTCACAGAGCTTCCAGATTAACAGATCCTGGGCAGTCCTGGTGTCAGGACTCTTATGACAGTTGAGTCCGCAGGTTCTGTCACTTGAAGCCAGAGTCCTCACTGACACCAGAGTGGAGTCAGCAAGGGAGCTTGAGGAAGGGTGTGTGAGGTGGGAGGAGAAGCATGAGACCGTGTGTTGCCCCCCTAATGGTACCTGCCATTCATGGAGGCCCCTGCCCAGCGGGGTTCTAACCTCGCACACAGTAACTGGTTGAGCCCTCCAAGCACCTGAGAGTTAGGTCACTATTATTATGCCAGTTTATAGATTGGGAAACTGAGGCACGGCGGGGTGGTGGCGGTGGTGGTGAAGGAACCTATCCCACAGCCAGGAAGTGACAGCTGGGGCAGAAGCCAGGCCGTCTGCTGCTCTGTCCTGTGAGCCACACAGTAACTTTTCAGAGGTCCAGAGAAGGCCTTCAGCAGAAGTCCTGGCCAGCTGTCCGACACTGCTTAGATGAGGACGAAATGGTCTTCCTGGAATTTGGCAAAGTGCAGGTCACCGACAAAGTTGGGCAGAATGACCCGGAGGGATGGTGTGGACGGAGCTGAGGAGTGGGGGTGTGGACACAGGAGTCAGCTCCTGAGAATGGCTGTGATGAGGGTGGGGAGGGGGTGGTAATGATTTGGGGTGGATTCTGGGAAGTACCGGAAAGCAGGTGATAAGTTTCCCCAGAGCACATAAGTGGGGCCTCCGATGGGGCCCAGGAGAAAAGGCAAAGAATTGGGGGCCCAGGGCAGTGCGGCTGCGGGTTTGGTGATGAGCAGAGATAGCTGCCCGCCCGCACCCCCGTTTCCTCCACAAGGTTGAGACCCGGGCTCCTAAGTATGTGTGTGGAGGGGGCCGGGGAATTTGGGCCGAAGTGCGCTGGGACCGCGGGGTTGCCGAGGGTATTGGGCCCCATTTGAGGTTGGAGCTCAGGAGTTTGGGGGCCAGGAGACTGTGCAGTGTGTGGGGGGGTGTTCTCCAGACTTGCTCCTCCGCCTGGTAGGTCCCCGAAGGGGACAAGGAACCAGCCCTGGTCGCGGTGGCTACAGGACCAGGGCACCCAGGAGTTGGGCCAGGAGGCGGCCCCGCGCCCAGGGTCTGCCGTGGTCCGGGCGTCCTCGGGCCCTTGCCCACGCCGCAGGGTTGGACCGGGGGCTGGCGGGCACTGGAGGCGGCCCTAAGCGCCTCTGCCAGCCCTGTGAGTCGGGGGCATGGACTCGCGGCGCAGGGCTTCCTGCGACCGCTCCCGCCCGCCTCCGCCGCCGCCGGGGATTAGCACGCTCCTGGCCGCGCGGCGGGATTAACCCGCGTGGACGCGGCGCCCGGCTCGGGGATTACGGCGCGCCCCCCCGACGGATATATTCCCGCGGCGACGGCGACTTCAGCGAGGAGCAGCTGCAGGCGCTGGAAGCGCTCTTCGTGCAAAACCAGTACCCCGACGTGGGCACTCGCGAGCGCCTGGCCGGCCGCATTCGCTTGCGCGAAGAGCGCGTGGAGGTGGGTGCCTGCAGCCTTGGAAGAGTCGGCCTCGCGTGGCGGGCGGAAAAAAAAGTTTTAACCCCCTACCCCCAGCTCAAGACAAATGAGGCGCGCGTTTCTGTTCCGGAATTTGGGGAACTCGGAAGAGCGCGAAGCCGTTGAAG
>NW_020175053.1:6698613-6702280 GCF_003031525.2 Neophocaena asiaeorientalis asiaeorientalis
GGACGAGGAGAATGCTCCGGGTGGGAAAGGGGTCCCGGTCCCGAGGCCCGAGCGCCGGTCCCCATCAGCAGCGGATGGGGGGCGGTGGCTCAGCCGCTGCGCGGGGCCGGCCCCGCAGCCCGCGTCCGTCCCGAAGCCCCGGCCGCTGCACTTGGGAACCGCGCGGGACGCGGGTCCGGGGCTGGGCCTACCTGAGCGCCCCTCCTCCTCCTCCTCAGGTCTGGTTCAAGAACCGCCGGGCCAAGTGGCGACACCAGAAGCGCACATCGGCGTCCGCGAGGCTCCTGCCGGGAGCCAAGAAGCCCCCGAAGGAGAGCTGCTGACGGCTGCAGAGTTACTCCTGGGCTCGGTGGCACCTTATGGGGCCGGCTCAGGGAGAGGACAGACCTACCCTAATAGGAGTTGGGAGAGCACGCCAGCCTCTAACCTGGTGTCTGCCCAGTTGCCTGCGTCCTGGAGCTCAACGCGGGAGCCCCTCTGCGTGTGTCCCCGCGCCACCCGCCCCGCGGAAGGAGAGCGCACCGATGCTCCGTGCTCCATGCGCCTTCCCTCCCAAGCGCAAGCGGGCAGGAGGGCCGAGGAGACTCGGGGGTGGGGTGCGGGGCACAGAGCAGATCAACTTCCTCAATCCCCCACCACACCCCAGGAGACACCAAGCCACCCCAGGACAGGAGCCACCCCTTGTCAACAGTGGCACCCAGCGTCCTCATCCCCGCCCACTTCCTGCTGGCCTCAGTCATCTCCTCAGAGGGGACGCAGCCCCCTTGACTGGCCTAGAACCCTCCAGAGGCTGGGCGGGTGGGGTCTCTGCGTCCTGGGGCTGGTGCCAGGGGCCTGGGCGTCCTGACCCGCGGAATAAGAAGGCTGGGTGAGGTAATCTCCAAGCCCCGTTCCTGCTGCTCAATCTTGTGAGTCTTGTGTGGATACTGAGAAATAAACAAGCTACTACAAGCTCTGAGAAAGCAGTCCAGACTCGAAGTCTTCCGTGGCTCCACTCCACACCCAGCCGGGACCTGCCCCTCCTCTCCTTCCCAGGGAGTGAGGGGCAGGCTTGTCACAGCCCGGTGAGTCCTCCGTCCCTGTGCCAGGGTGGGCCCAGCAGAGCAGACTGCCCCACAGATCGTGGCCCGGCACCCTGCACTGGACTCTAGGAGCTGCTTCTTGGGTGGGGTTCCTTGGTTTCCTTACTCTGGGGTTTCCATGCAGGAGTGTCTGCCTCCCTCACAGCAGCCAATCTCTGCCACCCTGTGGGGTGGGACCAGGTTCAATTGGGAGAATCCCCCCTCCACTGCCTTGGAAAATGCTGTCCCCTCCATCATCCTGGCCCCAGCAAGAAGGACAGCGTGAAAACAAGGCCTCAGTTCCCCAAGTTGGCCTGTATGGTGGGTGCGAGGCACCTAACACCCCCCTCACCTGGCGTGGGGACTTTGTTCTGCCTCCTCACAGGTCCTGGAGGGATGCAGGTGGGTATCTGGCAGGAGACACAGTCCCTCCACAAAAGGTGCAGAAGCCAGGGCAGCTCCTGGGCGGAACTCTCTGAGGCAGGTCAGCTCAGAGAACACAGAGCGCGAGGGGTCCCTGGGCAGGACAGCAGCTCTCGCTCACCCTCCAGGATGCACACTTCCTGTTGTCACAGAGCCCGTTTTCCTGAATCCTGGCCGTATCCCTGGAGACGGCACAGACTGCCTGTGGAGCTTCCCCACGGCTGGGACACCCTCATCCACCTGGTCCCAGAAAGCTCGCCCTCGTTGGCTGAGTGGCTTTACGTCATGGTGTGGGGCACCCATGATCAGTGCTCTGCTTTCAAGGGACCAGTAGTTATGCTGCCCTCCTGGCTTTTCCCTCCTCTCCAGCTATCTTGGGCAGGCTCGCCCCACAGCTGCCTGTAACACAGGTGTCCTTGGGCCAAGCCCAGACTCTCCCCTCTCATATCCATTCTCACCCTGGTTTATCTCATCCAGCCTCAGGCTTGAGTCCCATCTCCGTCTCACATTTACATCCCAGTCCAGGGTTCTCCCCTGTGCTAGGCAGTTATGTCCAGCTGTCCCTTTGATGACTCCACCTGGAAGACCAGGGCTCCTCTAGGTCACTTTGTCCATGGCAGGCTGTTTCCCTGTGCATCCCCGGTGCGTGAGCCAGAGAGCTAGGGGCAGGCGCCCTGACCCCTCTTCTCCCTCACCCACCAAACCCAGGCCAACGGCAAGTCGATTTTACCTCCCCAAACATTCCCAGAATCTGCCTTCTCCCCAGCTTCGACTGCACCAGCCTGATGAAAATCGCTGTAATCTCTCACCTTGACCGTTGCAGCTGCCTCCAACTGGTCCACCTGTACCTACTCCGGTTCGTCTGTGATTCATTCTCCATAAAAGTCAGGGTGCAACTCTGAACATGCCTCTCCCCTGCCTACAGCACTCCCAGGGCTCCCACTGCTCCCAGAACAAAGACAGAACTCCTCGCCGTGACCCATGACCCACGAGCCCCGTGCAGCCTGGCCCTGCCCCTCTGGCGTCAGCTCCCACCCCACTGCTCCTTGCACTTTGTGTATCCAAAGGTCTCCTCCCACTGGAACTTTGCACATGCTCTCCCCCTCCACCTGTTCAATGCCTGTTCATCCTTTGGATCTGAAACCACTTCCTTCCTGGGGAACTTCCCCTGACTGCCCCCTAGGTAGGCTGTCTCCTAGGTAGGCTACCACCTAGGTAGCCTGGGTAGGATGCCAGCTAGGTAAGATGCCCCCTGGGTAGGATGCCCCCTAGGTAGGATTCTTTTTTTTTTGCACCTACCCACTGCTGTGTTATGCTTGTTTGTGGGTTGATCTGGTTAGTGTCTGTCTTCTGCATTCAACTGTCAGCTCCACAAGGGGAGGAATCATACCATGGAGTCCCCACTGAATTGTACTGAATCGTTCTGGGGCAGAAATTGACATAATTTACAACCTTTTGGGAAGACATGATCTTTCGTGAAAAATGCTTAGACAATTTTCTTGTCCATTTCAATGAGGATTAGCCTTCTGGGAAGCCAACTCTGGCACTTAGGCACCAGACATTTCTTTTCTTGCATAAACTTTGAATAAAAAATTTGAAACATATATAACCAAAATTTCGGAAGCGTATTTTTTAAAATAACATAGAAGCGTATATTGATTATTTGAGAGAAATTGGAATTCCAAGGCTTCCAATTCCGTAGTGCTTTAATTTTTCACGACTAGCGGGAGCAACATGCCCCTAGCTCCTACCGCAGCGCCCCGTGGCTCCCACAGCCCAGATACTAAAGACCAGAGCAGGGCGGGACGAAGACTACAACTCCCATAAAGCTCAGGGCTCATGGCGGCGTCACACGGAGCGCGGGCCGGCCTTCGAAACGCGCGGCTACCCCATTGGTAGGGCTGTTTCAGGCGCCTGCGCAGTTGGAGCGCCCCGCCCCCGGCCTGCGCCGCGCCTGCGCCGCCGGGGCGGTGCTGGGATAGTGATGGAGACGCCTGGCGCTGCGGTCCGGGCCGTGCTGGTGCCCGCGGCGTCCGGGACCCGGAGGAAGCGCGCCGCCGGAGAGGCCGGGGCTCCGACGAGCAGGCAGCGGGTCCTGGACGAGGAGGAGTACATCGAGGTAGGACTCGGCGTGGACGCCAGCGATTTCCAGGCCACGTCCCTGCCCCGCGCTCCCCCACCCC
>NW_020175053.1:6702296-6715882 GCF_003031525.2 Neophocaena asiaeorientalis asiaeorientalis
AGGTGGAGCAGCCCGAGTCTCTGCCCTCAGGATGTGGACAGTCGGGGGGACAAACAGGCACAGTGTGGAACGAGGTGTCCCTGCTGTTAGGGAGCAGAAGGGGCGGATGTGTCTGTACGCCTTGGGGGGTGGCGGGTGTCAGGGAAACAAGGTTCTATTAAAGGGTAAGTAGGAAATTGGGAGGATGGCGATAAAGAGGGTTTCTTGGAGAGCGATAATGGCAAGTGTTAAGGCTGGGGGTCCTGGAAACGGGCTGCCACTATGGCAACATCATTGAGCGGGTAGGCATCCCACCGCCCTTGAAGTAGGAGGAGCTGGCACGGGGTATGGGAGGAAGTTGGTTAAGTTTGGGAAGCTCCTGGGATGTGCAGGTAGATGGCGTTAATGGGCGGCTGGGTGTACAGAAGTGCAGCTCAGGTGCAAGTTTGGCTGGAGGTGCCAAGCTGGGAATCTCCACCAGTGCTGGTGGTGGGATGACTGGCTGAAGGCGTCCCGGTGAAGGATTCAGACTGGAAATAGGAGATCATGGGTGGAATGAAGGTGGCAACACGCACATCGGTCCAGCTGGTGTGGAGGTGGAGCCAGTGATGGAGAATGAAATTGACCAGTTAGTGAGGGAGAGAGAAGGCTTTGAAAGTGCACCCAGTGGGAGTTCCCTGGTGGTCCAGTGGTTAGTACTCCACGCTCTCATTGCCAAGGGCCTGGGTTCAATCCCTGATAGAGTAACTAAGGTCCCACATCCCACAAGCAGCACGGCGTGGCCAAAAAAGAAAAAAAAGTTACAGCACTACGTTCCCCCAAGTTCTGGGGATTCTTGGTCTGGACAGAGGTTGGGGGCCTCACACATACCCTGTGGGCTGAGTGGCAGGGGAGAGGCAGATGGGAGCTCTGACTTACGTTCTGATCGCTCCTTTAGGGCCTCCAGACGGTCATCCAGAGGGACTTCTTTCCTGATGTGGAGAAGCTGCAGGCACAGAAGGAGTACCTGGAGGCCGAGGAGAATGGAGACCTGGAACGGATGCGCCAGATCGCCATCAAGTTTGGCTCTGCCCTGGGCAAGATGTCCCGAGAGCCCCCTCCGCCCTGTAAGAGGAGTCCTGTGGGGGGGCGGGAGGGGACTCCCGCTGAACTGTTGCTTCAGGCTCCCTCCAATCCCCATCCCCTCTCTTCCCCCAGATGTGACTCCAGCCACATTTGAAACCCCTGAGGTGCACACAGGCACCGGGGTGGTGGGCAGTAAGGCCCTAGGCCGGGGCCACAGCCTGGAGGACGGCGATGGTGAGTGAGCGCCCCATTTCCCTCATGCTGTTGGGTTTGCCTGGGGACCTTGTCTGTGGGGCCCTGGGGTGTTCAGGGGAAGGCTCCTTCTTGTCCCTGAGGGTCTCTCCTTAAAAGGCAACCCATGGGGTCTAGGAGGCAGAAGATCTGGGTTCAGCTCCCAAACATGGGGGTCATCTGAGCCTCCAGCCCTCCTCCGTGGCATGGGAATCTCGCCTCCCCTCTTGCTGGCCTGCTCACTGTACCAACCTCTGTCCGGGGGGTGCGTCATGAGCCTGGGGCGGGGGCTCCTTCCCTCACTGCTTCCTTCAGATGCCTCAGGGCCTCTGCACTTGCTTCTCCTGAGCTGGTCGCCCCCTGTGGGTGACTGCATGGCTGCTCCTTCTCTTCCTTCAGATCCCTGCTCAGATGCTTACTGTCAGGGAACCTTCCCTGACCTCCCAGCGCAGTCACTCACCCTGTTCTCTGTGATTTGCCACCTGGCTCTGCTTTCTTGCTGGAGAACACGCCAGTTTAAAAGGCGTTTCTGTTTGTTTACCGTTTCTCCCTCCACAAAAGCAGGTCCTTTTGCTCCCATCTGCATGCCCTGCACCTAGGGTGTGCCTGGGCCTCCGGGTCTCCAACACGCTTACTGGAGTGTAAAGATTCATCCTGACTTTTCCGGGGAGCCTTCCCCAGAAGGAGCATCTTGGGCCCTGTGAACAGTGTGCCGTGGGCCTCCTCTCAGTCGGTGCTTCATCAGGGGTGGACATGTGTGTGTGTAGATGGCCATGAGCTGCTCTCTACTAGCATCGCATCTACAGTGTGCTCCGCTGGCACTGGTGCCCTGTGCGAGCACATGTGTGACGTTTTCTGCTCCAGAACCCAGCCTCCTGCCAGTCACAGCGCGTCCCGTGTGTCCTCAGAGCGTGGTTCTCCGTTGCGATGTGGCTCGAGAATCACAGACTGTTGGCAGATTCCTTTCCTTTGAATCCCCCTTATTTTTCGGTAAATGCAGGAATCCCCTGAGTAACCTGAGCGTAGGTACCACGTAGTTCACGGTTGCAGGCGAGGGGACTGAGGCTCAGGAGGGCAGTAACCTCTGCAGGTCCCAGAGCTTTTGGTGGCAGGACGGGATCTGAGTGCCCACCTTTCTGACACTCGTCTCGACCTTTTAGGCACAGTGCTTTGCACGCTGCCTGGCAGGTGGTAGGGGGTGGAGTAGAGGCCCTCCCCTGTCGTCCTCACTGCATCTGCACTGCTGTATGCAGTGCTGCACCGCCTCAGCGGGCTGCCTTGGCAGCAGCCAGGGCGGCCCGGGGTGTGGCCCAGTGCCTGTTAGGTGCCTCCCCGCCCACTGCTAGATAATACAGGGTCCTTGCCATCAGGTCCGCTAGCGGGTCACGAGGCTTAGGTGACAGTCATCCCCCTGTAGCACAGATACCAAGAAGGGAGGGAGTCAGGATAAGGGACAGGGGGACAGTCCAGGGTTTTGGAGGCAGGACCTACAGGACAGGCACTGTTTTGGTGTGGGAGGACCCCCTGTGATCGTGCTGCTCTAACGCCCGACGCCCCCTCCCGGCCTGAGTCAGAGTGCACTCTTCACTGCTATCCAGCAGCTGGGAAGGGCCCCTGGGGGCTCCCTGGGCAGCTGGGGGAGTTGTTTCCCCCCAAGGGGGTGTTGTCTGGCAGTGTGGGTTCTCACAGACAGACCCACGACCAGAGACAGGGTTCCTGGGACCGAGTGACTGCATGATGGTTTCGTGTCACCTGCCCACCCCCCTGCACAGGAGAGGCCACAGAGGAGGAGGAAAGGGAACCCCTGCCCAGCCTGGACGTCTTCCTGAGCCGGTACACAAGTGAGGACAACGCCTCCTTCCAGGAGATCATGGAGGTGGCTAAGGAGAAGAGCCGGGCACGCCACGCATGGCTCTACCAGGCCGAGGAGGAGTTTGAGAAGGTGCCCTGGTGCAGGGTCAGCGGTACCCAGTCGGGGTGGGAGTCCCCGGGGCCAGGGCCCAGGGCCAGGGGTCCTCCCTGACCCGCGCTCCCACCATGACGCAGAGGCAGAAGGATAATCTCGCGCTCCCGTCGGCAGAGTGCCAAGCCGTGGAGAGTGGCCAGGCTGGTGTGGAGACCTGGAAGTACAAGGCCAAGAACTCCCTCATGTACTACCCAGAGGGTGAGCGGCGGGCCGGGCGGGGGCGCAGGCTGGGGCCGGGGGTTTGGATTGGTTTTTGGGAGTGTGTGACTGTGCCCCTTGTACTCTGGGCCTTTGGGGGTCCCGGTCCGTTTCAGGGCAGGCAGGTTCACCTGCGGAGTCTGCGCGGTCGTGTGGCTCCCCCACCTGAATTCAGGCTGTGCTCCGTGGGGAACCAGCTCCTCTCCCTCAGGCCCTGAGCGAGGGGCAGGGGGCCTGCTCACCCTGACGCTGAGGTGATTCTGCTCCCACTGCCAGGCGTCCCTGACGAAGAGCAGCTCTTTAAGAAGCCACGGCAGGTGGTGCATAAGAACACCCGCTTCCTCAGGGACCCCTTTAGCCAGGCCCTCAGCAGGTCCCAGCTGCAGCAGGCCGCTGCCCTCAACGCCCAGGTGAGGGGCCGGGCCAGCGGGGTGGCATGGGCATCCTCGCCTTTCTGGTCCTGGCCACCCCCATACGTTAGGACTGTCCTTGGGCTCAGCCGGGCTTGGCGGTGGGGGTGTGTCTGGGTCCCAATGTGGCGGGGTCTGAGTCTCTTCTCCATTTGTGGAGGCTTCGGTCAGACACGTTCTGTGGGTCAGGTCTGTGCCAGTTCCCGTGGAGTGGGCTGGGCTCGGTGTGGCGGACAGCAGAGGTTCCTGAGCCCGGATTTACTGCAGGGCGGTGACTCCGGCCGTCATGGCGTTGAGGAGGTGGGAGGTGGGGGCCTGTTTTGGAGGCTTTTACAGGTGCTTTCTGGGAGCCATCAGAGCACAGTTGCCCCAGTTAGCATAGCCCCCCGCAGGGCCCTGAAGTCAGTAGCCCCTGAAGGTGACGCATGTCAGGTGTGGCTCGGCATGGAAGGCGGAGGTGTTTCCTTGCTTGATTGCTGCTCTGATGGGTCCTCAAGGTCCTTGCAAGGGCCAGGGTCCACCTCGCTTCCCCTGGGTCTGCACCCAGGAAGGGGGGTGTGCAGCCTCTGCCCGTCAGCCAGCGGGGACGGCCTAGGCCCCTGACACTACCTCTCCTCTTGCTCCAGCACAAACAGGGCAAGGTGGGCCCGGATGGCAAGGAGCTTATCCCCCAGGAGTCCCCTCGCGTGGGCGGATTTGGATTCATTGCCACGCCTTCTCCTGCCCCTGGTGAGACACACGCCCGCTGGTAGGACGGCCTTGGGGGAGGTGGGCTGCCCATCTGGCCTGGCACTCCTGGCACTCCCCTGGGTCTGCACCGTGCCTCATGTGACTCAGGCCCAGGGTCCCATCTGTGCCAGGGCCGAACAGGGCTGTGGGTGGCTGGGCTCTCAGACAGGCCAGACCTGGGACGTGTGGGGCCAGCTGGACTAGCTGGTCTAGCTGGGTGGTTCCTGTGGCTCGCCCTGAGCTCAGCGGGACAGACTGGCCTGGTGAGCAGGCAGAGGGGATCTGGGGGGAGGCCAGTAAGTCCAGTGGGTGCTGGGCAGGCGGCCTTTTAAAAAATTTATTTATTTATTTATTTATTCATTTATTTAATTTTTGGCTGCATTGGGTCTTAGCTGCTGCACGCGGTTTTTTTCTAGTTCCTGAGAGTGGGGGCTACTCTTTATTGCGGTGCATGGGCTTCTCATTGCAGTGGCTTCTCTTGTTGTGGAGCGTGGGCTCTAGGTGCGCAGGCTTCAGTAGTAGTGGCACACGGGCTTCAGTAGTTGTGGCTTGCGGGCTCTAGAGCGCAGGCTCAGTAGTTGTGGCGCACAAGCTTAGTTGCCCCACGGCATGTGGGATCTTCCCGGACCAGGGCTTGAATCCATGTCCCCTGCGTTGGCAGATGGATTCTTAATCATTGAGCCACCAGGGAAGCCTCTGGGCAGGCATCCTGCATATGGAAGCCAAGCTCAGTCTGCAGGAGACTGCGTGCACCTGGGCCTCCAGGGGCCATGCCTGGCTCATGCAGGTGGGCAGGACGGTCCTGAGGGGTCCTACAGGGCCATGTGCGCTTCCCTCAGGCCACCCGCCTTGTGCCACTGGCCTGGGCTGGGTGTCCCTGTCAGTCTTGGGTAGTTTTTCCTAGTTCTGGATCTCACGTCAGCAGGTGTGCGGTGCTCACAAACCTAAGCCCAGAGATCACAGCAGGCGCATGAGACTTGGGGTGGCCTCCTGGGCACACGCTGGTCTCTCTCTGCGTCCAGTGACACTGGTGGCTGTGCCATGGCAAGGGCCTGTGGAGGCACTACAGTTTTCCCAGGATCCTGGGAGGTTTGGGAGCCCTGGAAGGCCCTGGGTCTCCTCCCTGCAGCAGGGTCCTGTGACTGTCCTCTGGGGGCCCCCTGGCCCTGTGCTAGGATGGGGGTCTAACTCACCCAGCCCAGCTTCTCTGCGAAGCCCCCTACCGCAGGCTAAACCCCACGGTGCAGGGGCATGGGCTGGCCTTGATGTTTCCCTCCCAGAGGTCAGAAGTGCCGGGTTCTGGTCCTGGGAAGGAGAGAGGGCAGCTGCTGGCCTTGATGCTTGTGAGCTGTGACCCGCATCCAGGTCCCAGGCCTGAGCTGGCTGTGGGCTCTCCATCCGCAGGTGTGAACGAGTCCCCACTGATGACCTGGGGGGAGGTCGAGAACACGCCCTTGAGAGTTGAAGGATCTGAAACGCCCTACGTGGACAGGACGCCAGGGCCAGCCTTCAAGGTGGGTCACGGTGGGAGCAGCACGGGTGGACGCAGGGCCTCCTGAGCACCCATAGCTCCGTGCACAGCGGATGGGCTGTACACCTGGGCAAGCACTGCACTTCCACGTAGGACCGGGCACTGAGGACAGGCGTGGGCGGGTGACTGGGTTGGGGGAGAGACTGGGGCGGGGGTGTTCGAAGCACCAAGGCAGGGAGCTGCTGGGGCCGCTCTGAGCCTGCAGGCCTGGAGGATGGGGCTGTTTAGAGATGAGGGGCGCTCTCAGGTGGGCCAGGAACTCCTGCTGTGCTGCAGCCTGAGGGCGGGAAGGGTCCCAGAATCCTAGTGTCCGTGGGATGCGGCTGTGTCCTCAGGAGGGCTGTGTCCTTGCAGAGAGAGGCCTCTGGTTACGGGAGAACCAGATCAGGCACCCCCAGTCCGGTGTCATAAGCAGTCAGAGTTGAGATTCACAAGGCCTGGAGCCCAGGAGGAAGGCCTTTTGTGGGCCAGGCAGGCAGGCGAGGGGGCTGGGTGGCAGGTGGTTTGTAGCGATGGGGTGGCCCAGGAAGGCGCCAGCGAACTGGCAGGCAGGTAGGGCCCCAGAGCGACATTGGGAAGGCAAGTTCCTGGTCTGCACACAGTTTGTGGGGAAGCTGAGTGATGGGTGTGGTTTGTGGGGGAAGTGGGGGAGGTCCCCAGAGCCTTGCGCGTACTGTCGGGTGCTGGGAGGGGTTTCTGGTGGCAGAGGTGGGTGGTGCCACAGAGGCTGAAGGCTGCAGGGTCACGTCATCTGCTTTGAAACCCCAAAGAATGGGGCACGGAATTTGGAATTCACATAGGTCTGCAGAGGGGACAGGGTCACGGGTCTCCTTAAACACAGGCAGCACCGATGTGGAATGCAAAGGAAAAAGTGTCAGTCACTGTAGGAACAGAAACATACAATCATAGGAGCGACTGGCTTGGAGAGAAAGCACAGACCTGTGTGGCAGAAACTTGGTGGCCGAGGGGCGGGTGCTTCCCCAGTGCAGGGGTGACGCGCGGCCAGACAGCGTGCACAGGGCCCGGGCACCTTGGTTCTCAGCCTGGGATGCGGCGACAGCCGAGAAAAACTTGCAGGGGGATGTGTGACGTCAGGCGTTGAAGTGAGCCACCCTTGGCAGGTGGGTCAGGCCTGAGCCTGGTCCCAGCGCCCAGGCAGGATTTGGGGCACCGTGCTGAGTGTGTGGAGCTAAGGTAACAAGCCAGGCCCTCAGTGTACACAGCAGGATGAGTTCCGGAAAGATGGAAAAGTTGAATGTAAAAACAGCAAATGTTAAACCTCAGAATAACATACCGGTCGAGTTTAATGTGACGTTGAGGCAGAAAGGCTTTCTAAACACGACAGCAAAGGGAGAAATCACGAAGGGAGTCAGGGCTGGATCACGCTACGGGAAGATGACAACCCCGAGTACAGTGGAAAACGTCAAAAGTAAAACTACAAGCAGATAACTGAAGAGAAATCTGAACGGTGTACGTTAACGTAGCCAACATAGATGAAACTCCTGCAAGTGAGAAAGGAAACAAAAAACCAATAGAAAGACAGGCCCAGGGACTTCCCTGGTGGTCCAGCGGTGGAGAGTATGCCTTACAATGCGGGGGGCGCGGGTTAGATCCCTGGCCGGGGAACTGGGATCCCACATGCTGCGGGGCAACTAAGCCCACACACCACAACTACTGAGCTCACGCACCTCAACCAGAGAGCCCGTGTGCTGCAAACTACAGAGCCCACACACTCTGCACGCCACAACTAGAGAAGAGAAAAACCTGCATGCCACAACTAGAGAGAAGCCCGTGTGCCACAATGAAGATCCCCCGTGCCTCAACGAAGATCCCGTGCGCCACAACTAGGACCTGACGCAACCAAAAAGAAAATAAAGTTAAATAAATCTTTAAAACAAACAAACAGAAAGACAGGCCCACGATACATTTCTTGAAGTTCTCTATGGAAACGCAGAGGCTGGTACACCCTGGCAGTCAGACGAAAGCATATTGAAACAGGCCCTTTTCCTGGAAGGGGGTCACAGGTGCCTGACCGGGCAGTGCTGGCTTCATGAAGAACCCAGGCGGGCCTTGGGCGGGTGGGCAGCTCAGGCTGGCTGGGGGCTTTCAGGGGCAGTGATGGTGGGCTGTTGGGACCACAGGGGCCATGGGAAGAGGCCGGCGCCTCCGCGGCAAGGACTCCCTGGCTGGGTAGTGGCCCAGCCCCCCCATGCCTGCTGTCTTTTAGATCCTGGAGCCGGGCCGCAGGGAGCGTCTGGGGCTGAAGATGGCCAACGAGGCTGCTGCCAAGAACCGGGCCAAGAAGCAGGAGGCCTTGCGGAGGGCGACGGAGAACCTAGCCAGGTGAGGGTGGCCCGGCCCCTGCAGTGGGTGCTCTCAGGGCCGGGGCCTGTGGCCGTCCCTCTGGCCGGAGCGGTGCCCTCTCCGCCTTGTGCAGAGCCTCCTCCTCCCACGTACCTGTGGGGGCGCCTTTAGGCCCGTCGTCCCCACTGAGCTCCTGTCCACCCCGTGGAGTCGGTGTTATCACTGCCCTCGGAGAGGGTTGGGGTCCACTGCAGCCCCTCAGCCGAGGGAGCCACACCCCTCGACTGCAGGCTCGGGCTCACTGTCTGGGCCAGGCCATCCAGGTTCCCACCCAGAATGATCATGCAACTCCCGGGAGCCTTCCTGTGAGGCCAAGGGAGACCCTGCTGCAGGGGGAGCCCGGTCGGGCCTAATCGTGCCTCTCACCCACCCCGTCCTTCCACTGCAGCCTCACCCCCAAAGGCCTGAGCCCAGCCATGTCCCCAGCCCTGCAGCGCCTCGTGAGCAGGACGGCCAGCAAGTACACAGACCGGGCCCTGCGTGCCAGCTACACACCGTCCCCAGCACGCTCTACCCACCTCAAGACCCCAGCTGGCGGGCCCCAGACCCCGACGAGCACACCGGCTCCTGGCTCTGCCACACACACACCCCTCAGCCAGGATCCGGCCTGCATCACGGACAACTTGCTGCAGCTCCCCGCCCGGCGCAAAGCCTCGGACTTCTTCTAGTCCGTCCTGGGCTGGGCCCGCGGGAGCTTCATGGAGCCCTCAGGGCAGCTCTCTGCTCAGGAGAGGACTATGGCTTTCTGGGGACCCAGGCCTGAGCCCAAAGCAGCGAGCATCCCAGGAGACCCAGGAGACAGGTGCTGGGCTGGCACAGGACCTGCCCTGTGGCCTTGGGGAGCATCCCAGGGCCTTGCTGACATGCTTTTCTATCAAACCCCAACCTGTTCGTATTTAATCCTCATTAAAGAATACCTACAGCTCAGCGGGGTTGCCTCTCCGCCCTGTGGCCTGTGCACCCTGGGGTCACCCTCATGCCTGCATCGCACCTGCATCCTGCACTCAGGACTGCGGACCTCCCGGGAGGAGGCTGCTGGTGACCCTCGGAGGGTTGGGGTGTCCAGCCTTTCTTGCTGCGGCCTGCGTTGCTTCCGGTGGTGCCTTCAGGGCTGGGGACCTGCCTCTGAGCTGAGTTCACAGCCCTTTGGTCCGCCCTTGGGGAGGGCAGAGCCCTTGGCAGTTGTGCCCCAGGTTTTCCTACATGGAGAGCTGGTCCCTGGTCCCTCTGCCGCCAGGTTCACCCGGGCTCTGGGCCCAGGTCTACAGCCTCCCTGGCCAGGCCTGACCTGTGTGGTGTGCTGGAGATGCAGCTGCACGGGTCCTGCATGTGAGGCTGCTCCCGCGGGCGGCGCCTTCCCAGTGGCCTCAGCCATCACCTCCCAAGCACCTGGCTTCCAGCTCAGGTGGGCAGGGCCGTCCCCATGTCCCCTCCCTCCCTCTGCTCGGGGCTTCAGGCCCTGCCTGCCACGTGCTGCTGGGTTGCCGGCCTCACCCCGTTGTCACCCCACCAGTGAGACCCCCATGTAACAGTAACCTGGGCCACAGTGTCACAAGCAGTGGGGCTGGGCTCCACTTGGACCCGAGAGCGCTGTGGGCACCACGGGCGGGTACGTGCCTCCGGGCCTGAGGGTGTTGGTGCCTGACCCCGGAAGTCTTGGGGCCAGCTCCTCACAGGGAGGTGGGCTGGCTCCCAGACAGGCTCTTTAGGCCTCAGGTGGGGTCGGGTTGTGCTCAGAGAGGCAGCCTGGGGTCTGCTCAGATGGGAACCCCTCGCGCTTTGAGCACGCGCACCCTGCAGTGGGCCATCCTCATGCTCCCTGGAGGCTGCCTGGGCACCAGCTGGCCTGCGCTCCTCCTCAGGGAAGTCCTGCAAGTTCCTGGGAGCCAAGTCCTGGCTGTGCCCTGTGCCCCACCAAGGGGGCGGTGCTGGGACCGTCCAGGGTCAGGAAAGGGCCGCTTTGGGTGCTTCGTTCTCCATAGAGAAGGGTGGGTTTGGCCCTGAGGGAGCCCCCAGCAAGTAGGGGGTGGAGGTCTGGGTGGGTGTGAACGAGATGTGGGGCACTGTCCAGGCAAGGCCGCAGAAAACCAGGTGCTGACCACCTGGTGGGGATGGGGGTGATGGCTGATAAAGCATGAGGGCTGCTTGGCGGGGATGGGGCAGGGGGAATGCCACTGGAAGTTCTCGGCTTCGGGGTCTCCCATCCCAACTGCGGGAATGAAGGGAGAGGGGGGTGTTGAGGAAGGGCTGCCTGAGTGGGGGCTGGGCAGGGTGGGGAGGCACGTGGGGGCCTGGCAGGCGGGCGGCTGCGGAGTCCTTGCCCATGAGGCCTGGCCCCCACTCCAGATCCCCTGTGCCCCAGGGGGGGGAGTGCTGAGTCCTAGAGAAAATGACTCCTCACGGGTCTCTTTGCTGCATACACTCTGTGGTTTATTTGGTGGTCAGGATTTAACGTCTTTGCTACTAAGCGGAAGAAAGCTAATAGAACGTAATCAAAATAATGGTTTAATTGACAGATTTTACTCGTTCTTGCACCTGTGCCTTCTTCAGCTTCTACCTCCTACTTAGCTTACGGGGTGCTCACCGCGCCATGCCCCCCAGGCCCTCCGCACCGCTAGGTGCTCGCCTTCCCCACCTCGGCTCCGGAGATGTGAAGTGATGGTCCTTCACCCTGGAGGTCTCAGCCAGCCGGTCCTCCATCCTGTCCACGTTCTCGGGTACCACCAGCAGCTGGTGCTGGGTCTTGACCCCCAGCTTGTGGTCGGGCTGGTGCTCAGGCTGGTGCTCAGGCCGCGAGCCCGGCTGGGTGTCCAGTTTGCATTCAGCCTGGTACTTGCCTTCACCCTCCCTCTTGAAGGAGGCCAAAGACACGACTTTGGGCTTGGGGGACTGCAGCCATGAGTGGCTGAGGATCTCGTCGATGTGCAGCCGCCGGTTGACGTCCGGCTGCAGGATGCGGTAGATAAGGTCCTTGCACTCGCCTGTCAGGTTCTTGGAGCGCGGGAAGTTGACGCGATGCTCCTTCTGGATGCGCAGCATCTTCTTGATGTCCGAGTCATCATAGGGCATGGAGCCACAGACCATGATGTAGAGGATCACGCCCAGGCTCCAGATGTCATACACCTTAGGCTGGTAGGGGATGCCCTGCAACACCTCGGGGGCTGCGTACGCCGCCGACCCACAGAAGGTCTTGCTGAGGAGGATGCGCCCACTGCTGTCCCGCAGGCAGCGCTTGGAGAAGCCGAAGTCTGACAGCTTGATGTTGAAGTCCTTGTCAAGGAGAAGGTTCTCACACTTGAGGTCTCGGTGGACGACGTCCAGGTTGTGGCAGTACTTGACGGCTGAGGACAGCTGCCAGAACATCTTGCGTGCCACGTCCTCGTGCAGGGCCCCCCGGCACTTGATGAACTCGAGTAGGTCGCCCTGAACTCCGAGCTCCATGATGATGTAGATACGGCCGTCGCAGGTCTCAAAGATCTCGTAGGTCTTGATGATGGAGCGGTGGTTGACGGTCGCCAGGATGTCCATCTCCCGGGGAAGAAATCTCTCCACAAAGTCCATGGGCGTCTTCTTGCGGTCGATGATCTTGACGGCCACGTTGAACTTGAGGCGCTCGGAGTAGGCGGATTTGACTTTTGCGTATGAGCCCTTGCCCAGGTTGATGCCCACGATGTAACCCTTCTTCCTTAGGACTGCGGCATCATCCATGGTGCCAGGAGCGTCTGGCGCCACTGCCCTCTACATCCCCTCCCCACCTGGGCCAGCAGGCATTGTCCTCGTTTGCACTGTGGGAAGCCGTCTGGCCGGTCTGGGCCTGCACTTGGAGGTGTGGAACACCCAGCATTGTCCCCCACATGACTTCAGCCTGTGAAGTCATAAAGCCAGGCTGCCCGGAGTGGGGACTGGCCGGGGACAGGCCCTGGAGCCCTGGAAGTCAGGCTGGCCTGGCAGGAGTGCTGCTCCCTGCCTGCTGGAAGGAAGCTGGCGCCCAGGACTGTGGTGACGCTCACTGCTCTTCCTCCTCGCTGTGCTGCACTGTCCCGAGTCAGGCCCAGGGGACCGCCCAGGTCCAGCCAGCGTGTGGGCCCCACGCCCGTTTCCCTCTCCTGGATGTGGGGACTGACTCTGCAATGGCCTCTGTCCCATGAGGGCCAATTTCCTGACCCTTCTTTGAGGTGTGCTGAGCACCCCCTCGGGGGCTGTGTCTTCGGAACCTGCTGTGCTGGGGAGGGACTTCCCTGGTCCGGCTGGGCTGGTGGTGGTTCCAAGCCTGGGAGACAAGACCAGCTGTCCGGGTAGCGGGGGTGGGGTGGGGGTGGGTCAGTGCTGTAACGGCGAGCAGGGCGTGCTTGGGGCAGAGGGCAGCTCAGAGGCTGTGAGTGCCCAGCCCGGCGGCCCAGTCCCCAGTGGGCTGGCAGATGCACGTTCCGGGGTGGGTGGTGGTGGTGATAGGTCCAGGCAGGGAAGGGCGTGGGGGAGGGAAGGCCGTTCTGAGAATGGCTGAGTCCCAGAGTTAGGAGGAGGTGGAGGAGAGGGTGGGGGGACAGCTGCTGCAGGTCCCGGGGCAGGAGCAGCCAGAACCCAAGTCCCATTTTAAGGTGGGTCCTGGAAGAGCACATAGGGAAGGGGCTTTGGGGTGAGCAGAGGCTAGCGCCTGTGGCCAGGCACGGGGAGGCTGGACTGGGCAGGCCCATGGGGAGGGGGACCGGCAACAGAGGGAGACTGGGTTCTGGTGTGTTGGCCAGTGAGTGGGCGGGGCCTCAGGTGAAGCCTTGGTGCTGTGGTCCCAGGGGTCTTGGGGGACGGCAGCACCCCTAGCACTGACAGTGAAGAGCAAGCACCTGGGTGAGGGGGGATCCTGAATTATGTCGCTGGGACCTTTGTGAGCTGTTGGAACCCTGGGAGGACACATCTTTGCATCTCAGACTGTCTTTGCCCCTGGAAACAACGTGGAAACCCTTTTGTTCTTGCTTTGGGAAACGTGGCCTCCTGTAGCATCTCCTCGGGTGTTTCGCAAGCCCTGCTGTCCACTTGTCTGTCCTCTGTAGTGCGTTGCCAGGACAGGAGGCGTGCCGTGTGTGTGCTCAGTTCTCCGGGGGTTGGGGGAGAGGAA
>NW_020175053.1:6715953-6722229 GCF_003031525.2 Neophocaena asiaeorientalis asiaeorientalis
TGTGCTGTCCTGGCCAGAGCACAGCGCATGGACACACCTGGAGCGTGGAGAGCTCCCTGGCAGGAGGTCTGTGTGGAAGATCTCAGCGCAGGGCAGCCGGGTCCAGATGCCAGCGGGAGTGACTGGCCTGATGCCTGCCTTTCTTCTGCGGGATTTGGTAGAAATGACCAGAACTTCACTCCTTTGTGTCACAGAGGGGCCAGCTGCGAGGCCCCCAGGTCAGGCCCCAGAAGCCAGGCACCATCCCCACCTGTCTCCCTCACCCCCAGGTCTCTGTCGGGGGCACCCTGCACGTCTGCCGTCTTGGCCGTCCCCACCGCCTGCTTTCCCCTTTGTCGTGGGTCCTGCTCCTCCACACCCGCCCTTGCCCAGGAGAGTGTGGCCTCCTTGGTTCTTGGAGGACATGGATGGAGGAGGCATGTGCCAGCATCAGGCCAGCGGACCTGCCAAGCGTGGAGCGGGCGGCTCTGCCTAGGATGTGCACGCAGGGGCAGGGGCTGCTGGTGCGCTGGGTTGGGGGGATGTTAGGCTGGATGGGGGCTCAGGGTTCTCCTGGCTACGGGCCTGTGGGTCCCAGACCTGCAGACCCTGGGACGCCCCCCGCGGAGCTTTGGCCTCTATTTCTCCACTCCATGGCATTCGAGGGTCAGCCTCAGGCTCTGGGTGACATGAACAGAACCTTGCTTTTTTTGAGCCCGGAGGCCAGGGAGGTTCAGTGTCACCCACAGTATGAATGCCCTGCTGCTGGGCCGTGACACAGATATATGGAGCTGTCAGGTCAGAGAGCTGGGGCTGGACTCAGGGAGGCTGGAAGGCTGAGGTCTGAGGTCAGGCCACACGGAGGAGGACGGGGACTGCAGTTCGTGTGATGGTCAGCGCATCAGCGTGGTGAGGTCATGCGTGGTGAGAGCATGCGGGGGCGGGAGGGAGCACGGAGGCCACATTGAGGGTCTTGATCCTAAAGCTTCAGGATCAAGGGGCTGAAAGGGTCTAAGCCCAGGCCATGTGCAGTGGAATAGCTCACAGGAGTAGCCCGGCATCTAAGGCCACCCGGCATCACGCACCTGGGCCTCTGCTCCGCACTGTGTGATTTCTGGCAGTCACCCCACCCTCTCTGAGCCATCTCCCCACCTGTAAAGCACACAGTAGGTGCACCTTCCTGAGGTCCCTCCTGCCCAGGCTTGCCTCCGGGCTGGGCTGCAATGAGTCGCTCCCAGGCCCCCTTGCATCATGTTGCCCTCTGCCCCAATGACCTCACTGATGACAGAGGAGGTTCACAAGCCTCCTGGGACGTCCCCACCCCCGCTGGCCCCATGGGCTCTGGAATTCCACTCTACTGCTAGGCGAGCTGTGTGACTCTGGGCTCCTGGGTCCTCTGGGACTACTCTGCAGCGGTTCTGTCCTAGGCCCTGGGCACTCATAGGCCTGCCCTGGCAGAAGCCCCCAGAAGGCTTTGTGTGTGGAGGCCGTGGCCCCTTGGCCAAAGCTGGAGAGATGGGCAGGGCTGCAGGGATGCGTCCACAAGCAGGGCTATGGCACATGGCAGGGGGCTGGGAGGCCAAGAGGCCAGACCTGGGAGGACCTCAAGGGCTAGGTGTGGGGATCCTTCCCGCAGGCAGTGGGAGCCAGACTGGGTGCAGAAGGAGGGCTCTGGCCACCGTGGGCGGCGATGGGAGAACAAGGACAGGGGCCTAGGTGGTGGCTGAGCCTTGACACATGGGGATGCGCAGCTCTGGGGACACAGGATGTGTGGAGGTGGCTGTGGGGAGACGGAGGAGTCAGGCAGAGGCCACGTCTGGGGCACTCACTGGACCTCACGTCTCCCAAGACACCAGCAGGGGCGGGAGGAGAGGCGAGCCTGAAGGCTCTTGTTCTCTTGGTGTGTTAAACCCACAGGTCCATGCGAGGTTGTCAGGTGCACGTGCAGATCAGGAGGAGAAAGCAGCTGCCGTGGCATAGCCAGGGTGAGGACAGCGTGAGAACCGGCACGGCGGGCCCCGCAGTGCCCAGCAGCCGGCGATGTGCACGTGGGCCTGCTCCCTCTGCAGATACCATGGCCGCAGGCCGGGCACGTGTGCGAGGACGCCTGTGTCCTCCTGCTCGCCAGTGTCCACTTATCTGCTTTGGCAGGAGTGTCACCCCCGGGAGAGACTGGGACCAGAGGGGAACAAGATGTGTTCAGACCACACAGTGACTGCGGGACATGCAGGCTGGAGAGGGGCTGGCCATGTAGCAGGGCCCCTGCTGCCAGGGGATGCCCACGAGGCGGCATGACTCAGGGCGCTGTCGGGAACTGGTTGCTGGCAGGACATGGGGGACCCTGGAGCCAGAGCAGAAAGAGATGCCCACGGGGAGGGGCTCGAGGGAGGCTGGTCTGCCTGCCTCTACAGGTTCTCCCCACCGGCAGCCTTGTGGGGCTGTTGAGGACCCAGGCCCCGTGGGGAAGGCCCCCGCCTCCCAGCCCTCCTCTGCCCGCAGCCACCTGCTCTTCGTGCTCCTCTCCAGACCAGCATCACACTCATGGGCCTCCCTCTTGAAGCAATGTCTTCCTTACTCAGCTTTGCTCCGGTCCAGGGCCTGAGGTCATGGTCAGGGCTGGGCACACAGGACTGTGTTTTCCCAAGCGGGAGGTGAAGCGCAGCGCGGTCTGAGAGTTGGGGCGGGGGGAGTGCAGGATCCTCTCCCTGGGCGACCAAGGCCCGCAGGGCAAAGACACAGACCTCGGGGTCTGCAGTAATATAGTGATTTATTGCTTCTTTAGCCACATGAGTTACCAAGGTCAAAGGGAGGGGGAAGAAACTGACGAAAATAGCGGCTCATCTGGGACTGTCTTCCTTCTCGGCTTGTCCCTTGGCTTCTTTGGAGCTCAGGCTTGAGGCCATGAACTCTAACTCATTTTCTGCCGGCCCCCTGGGCCGCGAGAGCTGACTAGATGTGTGTCTCTGAAGGCTGCGGGGGGGCCCCTTCCTTGATCTCCTTGCTGGGCTGCTTGCTGGTGAGGCCCATGGCCTCTGACTGCTTCGACACCTGCACTGCCAGTGCCTCCTCCTCGGGTCTTGTCTCCGCCCAGGCCTTGGGCCGGGCCTCTTCCCGGGTCTCCAGCTTGGTGGCAGACTTCTTGTCGGAGCTGGGCTCAGGAGTCCACAGGTGCTCGGTGGCCCGAGAGCTCTCCCCCTCCTTGTTGATGGCTGCAGAGGACAGGCCCCAGGCCTTGGGCTGCACCCAGCAGTGACTGAGGATGTCATCGATGTGCAGCCGCCGGTTGACGTCCGGCTGCAGCATGCGGTAGATGAGGTCCTTGCACTCGCCCGTCAGGTGCTTAGAGCGCGGGAAGTTGACGCGATGCTCCTTCTGGATGCGCAGCATCTTCTTGATGTTGGAGTCGTCATACGGCATGGAGCCGCAGACCATGATGTAGAGAATCACGCCTAGGCTCCAGATGTCATACACCTTGGGCTGGTAGGGGATGCCCTGAAGCACCTCGGGGGCCGCGTACGCCGCCGACCCACAGAAGGTCTTGCTCAGTGTCAGTCGGCCACTGTCATCCCGCAGGCAGCGCTTGGAGAAGCCAAAGTCAGACAGCTTGATGTTGAAATCTTTGTCGAGGAGAAGGTTCTCACACTTGAGGTCTCGGTGGACAACATCCAGGTCGTGGCAGTACTTGATGGCTGAGGACAGCTGGTGGAACTTCTTGCGTGCATCGTCTTCCTGCAGGGACCCCCGGGTCTTGATGAACTCAAGGAGGTCGCCCTGGACCCCGAGCTCCATGACGATGTAGACCTTGCCGTCGGAGGTCTCAAAGATCTCGTAGGTCTTGATGATGGAGCGGTGGTTTAGCATGGCCAGAATCTCAATTTCCCGGGGAAGGAATTTCTCCAGGAAGTCTGTGGGGGCTTTCTTGCGGTCGATGATCTTGACCGCCACGTTGAACTTCAGGCGCTCAGAGTAAGCAGATTTGACTTTAGCATACGAGCCCTCTCCCAAATTGATTCCCATGATGTAGCCTCGTCGCTTGAGGACGGCAGCATCATCCATGGTGCTGGGAGCACCCAGTGCCCCTGAGGCTGCCCTCTACATCCCTGCAGGACATGGGCCAGTGGCGTCCTCATTTACACTGTGGACAGAGAGTCCTCTGGCCTGCCTCCTAGAGGCCAAGTCTCTGGGGTGGAACATTCGGCATTGTCTCCCTGGTGACTTCAGTGGGTGAAGTCATAAAGGAGGACTGCCCTGGGGAATGAGGCTCTGGCCTGAACCACTAAGACTCGGAACCCTGGAAGGCTGGCCAGTGGGCTGCAGCAGACAGAAGGCCAGCGGAGCATGGCCTCATCCTCGGCTGGGACCCAAGGTAGGAGGGGGATGTGGGGAGTTCATCGGTCAGCCCAAGCCTCCAAACCAGAGCCAGGCCTGCTGGTGGAGTGGCGGGTTTATTTCTGCAACCCGGGGTACCCCTGGAAATCCAGGGCAGGCAGTCCCATCACTCTGCGTCTCAGCAGGAAACAGGAGAGACACTCAAGTTAGGACTGTCTGAGGAGGGTTTAATAAGGGGATGATTTACCAACATGGAGCAGAGTGTAGAGAACCCTGAGTAGTAACGGACCGCTGGAAGAAGGGTGGTTGCTGGGACCTGGGAAGAGGAGTACAGGGAGGGCCGCCTTGACAGAAGCAGTGATCTCAGGTGGAGGCCACAGGACCCCACGGGGTGGGGGGGAAACGTCCCTGACCTCTTCTCCCTCCCTGCAGCCCTAAAAGCCCTTGATAATGTCCACACAGGCAGCCTGCTGGCTGCACAGCAAGGCCGAGAAGGGGGAGGTGGGTCAGGAGGAGCAAGGATCCTGGCCCAGTGGTCAATGCAGTTTAGGAAGCTGGGGCTCTGCCCGCTTGCTATGTGGTCTGCTGGACTTTTCACTTTCCTGTGCTGCTCTCCTCATCCGAACCTTTGCTGGCCGGCTCTGTAGGGTACAACCGGCAAGGGTTTCTGCTCTTGGCTGTGAGTTCCCTCCTGGGGGTCTGACCATCCATAGCCCTGGCTGGGCTCCCAGGGCAGATCTGGGACTGGGGGCAGAAGGTGGGCCTGGACTCCTCTCAGTGCAGCAGCTTCTCCCGGGAATGCTCCCTGAGGATGTGCTAACAGGGCAGCGTTGGACAGGGATCGCCGTTTCCACCAGCAGTGGGGCCCCTCTGCTGTGGGCCCCTGTTGTGTGCCACGCCCTGAGTGGACAGGAGTGGGCAGGTCTGGCCTAGCCTTGGGGTTGACTTTGGCCATATCCGTCCAGAGGGAGTGGGTGCCTCTCTCAGATGACCCTGAATGTCACAGGCTGGAATCCTGGGATGCTCGGGAGGACCATGCCCTGAAGGGGCTTGGGGTGACTGCTCCTGGAGAGTGATTTGGTGGGCTGGAGGTGGGCAGGGCTGGGCTGGGTGCCCACCAGCCTTGGCCCTCCCCCTTTTCTCTGCTCCCATCCCCACCCTTTTCCCCACCCTCTTCCCTACCCTCTTCCCCACCCTGACACCCTGGGCAAGCACTTGTGTGCGCAGCTGGTGGTCCTTCCTTTGGAGGACTTGCTCCTCTCTCGTCAGGGACACCCCGCCTACTGTGTACCCTCCCATGGTGACAGGTGTGCGGTCAGCGCTCGGAGCGCTGTCCCTGGCGGCTTCCCTCTGTGCAGACGGGCCTGCTGTGGCGGCAGCTGTGCTGCGTTCTCCTGTCCCCGCTGTGCGGGCAGTGCCGTTCCTCCACAGGGGGCTTTGCTCCGTCTCTAGAATCTGGGCTTCCCTGGCAGCTCTCCTTGTGTGACCCTCCTTGAGGCTACTCCCTCATCCGTTTGAAACGTTTCAGTTGTATGTGCCGGTGAAGCCACACCTGCGTGTTCCTCACGAGGTGGAACCACCTCCGGAACCTCCTCAGGGTTAGGCCGGGTCCCTCCAGTTTTCCTCATCCCTCTCCGCAGCGGTTCGGCCTTTAAAAGATGACTTTGGGGCGCACTCTTGGGCCACTGACCGGACCTGGGGCTGCAGGTGCACGAGGTGTTAAGACGCTACGTCTCCCAGGGCCCTCTTCACCCGGTGCCCATCCCCACCCCAGCCCGACCCTCGGCCCGGCCTGGCCCGGCCTCCCCGCGGGGTCGCGCGGCCGCCCCGGGGACGATGAACGGAGGATAAATGGTGCCCAAGGCAGACAGCGGTGCCTTCCTCCTGCTCTTCCTGCTGGTGCTCACGGTCACCGAGCCGCTGCGGCCAGGTGCGCAGTGGTGGGGGCGGGGGCGCGGGCGGGGCGGG
>NW_020175053.1:6722309-6733749 GCF_003031525.2 Neophocaena asiaeorientalis asiaeorientalis
TCGAGGGGGCGGCTCGGGGCACCTGGAAGCCCCTGGCTGGTTACGGTCGCTCGGCCCGGGAGCCGCCGAGCCGGGCACCGGGGGTGCTCCTGGTCTGTGACCCTCAGATGCTTTTGGAGCCCCCGGGGGCTTGCGTTTTCTGAAGGAAGCCTGTGGTGGGGAATTGCGATCGCGGCAGCAGAAGGTCCTGGACGATCCTTATCTCTTTCTGATGTACCTCCTCCTCCAGCGAGAAATCAAGACCCCAAATGCAGGGCCGATTTATCTGTCAGGCACAGGAGGCCGGGGATCCAAGGTTATTTTGGTGGGCTGTAAAAGTGTTTTCTTTTACAGTCAGCAGGAAAAAGCCCTAAACTTTCAGGTTGAAGGAAATACTGTTAACATGCACATATAAATACATTAGTTTATATATCGGTGCAGTTGAAAAGTGTGGTTCTTGATTTTTTTTTTTAAATGTTGGAAGGGGCCCATGAAGGCAGAAGTCCAGGGCTCCTTGTGTGGGTGCTTTTAAGACCTGGGTGTGTACAGCAGGCAGGGGAGCACAGCGGTGTGCAGGCTCCCCAGTCAGGCTCCTGCCTGGGCACGCTGCACCTCTTGCTGCCTCTGCCATCTGTACGGAGTGCTCTGCCTCCTCCCCAGTGTCCACTTGGTAGCCAGGACCCTGGCCCACACTCAGCTGGAGTGTCCAGCGATGCTTCTCTGGATGGTGGGGTGACTGGTTGTGGGGTGGCCCCGGTAGGAACGGAAGCCAGCACTTGTGGAGGAGAGTGCTGTATGGGCTCTTGGGGACCAGAGCCAATGGATTTGTGGGCTCTTGTGATTACGTTCTTTAGAAAACATGTTTATACCTGTGGAGAAGTAAGAGTCATCCCGTCCGACTTCTGGGTCCCGATTTTGCACATTATGTCAGTGGACTCTGAGGGGTGAAGCCACACGTCATACATGTCTTTCTCGGGGTGTCTCTGGTTCCGGGTCCAGCATCTCTTCCCTGGGTGGATGGATGTGACTGATGTCCCCAACTCCTTTTCCATCTGTCCACATATCCTGCCAGCTGGCCAGCAGCAATTCAGAAAGTGTCTTGGCGTGGCTCCCCACCTGCCCATCACTAGGGATGCTCAAATGAAGAGAATATACCCTCCCTGTAGGAGTG
Organism: Neophocaena asiaeorientalis asiaeorientalis; assembly: GCF_003031525.2. Taxonomy (NCBI): domain Eukaryota; kingdom Metazoa; phylum Chordata; class Mammalia; order Artiodactyla; family Phocoenidae; genus Neophocaena; species Neophocaena asiaeorientalis. Next base: position 6,723,460 of record NW_020175053.1, read on the forward strand.
CTCTTCAGGTGTGGAAGCAGAGATGAGGTAGCGGCAGAGGTGGCTAACCGTGTGCCCCTGCAAAGCAGGGGGGGCTTCAGGAGGCCTCACACTCAGGTCTGAGTTGGGGCAGGAGGTGGCTCTGGTTGAGGGAGCAAAGTTATACTATTCATTCCATGACTCCCCACATCAGAACTTTGTAGCAGCCCCTGGTGGTGTCTTGAGTTGCCCTGCAAAACCTGGGGGGCTCCAACTGGCTCCCTGCTTTTGGTTGAGCAGCAAGGTGGGTCTCACTCTGGGTCAGATGTTCTCCTTGGGTACCTGTATGTGCTGTGTCCTTCCAGGTAGGGGTCTGCTGGCTGGCGCCTGGGAGGGGGGCTTTTCTGGTCTTAGTCTGCATGCTTTTTCTCAGAGTCCTGGCTTAGACCCACACTGGGGTGTGAGGAGGGAACCAGGCAGACCTGCTTCCCAGGAGGCTTTCTGCCAGATGGAGCACTTTTGGCTCCCCTGATGCAGGCTAGGGTGTGAGGCCGTTCACAGAGCGGGGCAACAGGAAAGTGCTGAACTTGACCTTCTGCCACAATGTCTTTTATTTTTTATTTTATTTATTTATTTATTTATTTGGCTGTGTTGGGTCTTTGTTGCTGTGCGCGGGCTTTCTCTAGTTGCGGCGAGCAGGGGCTAGTGTTCGTTGCGGTGCATGGGCTTCTCATTGTGGTGGCTTCTATTGTGGAGCACAGGCTTTAGGCATGTGGGCTTCAGTAGTTGTGGCACTCGGGCTCAGTAGTTGTGGCTCATGGGCTCTAGAGCGCAGGCTCAGTAGTTGTGGCGCACGGGCTTAGTTGCTCCGCGGCATATGGGATCTTCCTAGACCAGGGCTCGAACCCGTGTCCCCTGCATTGGCAGGCGGATTCTTAACCACTGCGCCACCAGGGAAGTCCCCACAATGTCTTTTAAATGCATGTTTGATCTTGGTTGATTGAGGATGCGTTATATGCCAGGGGCTCTCAGGTGGTCCCTGTGGGTTAGATACTGTTGCTACCTCCATTTTACAGATGGGGGAAATGAAACAGAACTCATGACACCAGGTGGCTGGGATGAGGTTTCAGTCCTAGAAGTCTGGTCTGTCCGCCATCATGCACTCTTGGCTCTCTCCCTTCCAGCTGTCTATGTCCTGCCCTGTCTGTCCTTAACCCCAGCTGTGGACCCCCAGGCCACCTCTGTTCCCCTGATCCACCCAGTGTTTCTCCAGGTGAGGGTGCAGAACTTTTTCCATCTGAATACTCTGATCTGAGGGGTAGAACCAGCCCTCTTCTCAGGTCCCTGCTGTGATCAGGCATCATGAATGACAGTGGTGTGTGTTGTATACTCTGGGACTGTGGTGAGAAAAAAAGGGTGGGGACCTCTTCGAGGGGTGACAAACATGGAGGGGCATTTGGGGGCCACCGACTGCGATACCATCGCAGTGACCTTTCTCCATCTGCATCCCATTCTCAGGGAATGCAGCATCAAGTGTTCTTTCTAAAACCATGTTTTTCTAGCTTCAGTTACGAAAGGAAGTCCTGCCATGGTTTTGGCCACAGCTCCATCCAGGATGACCCCACCGTGTACTTGCCTTCACTGAGTGAGCTGAGGCCGCAGTTCTGGAAGAGCTTGTTTTCACCTGTTTGGCCTGATAGGGGACGCTGTCTTCCTTGTGCTTCTGGGAAGCTGGCTGGGAGAGGCCAGTGATGAGCATGAGGTCACACAGCTGAGGAGCAGCAGAGCTGGGGCACAGACCAGGGTGTGTGTGGCGGGCTGGCTCCTAGTTCAGGGTTCTGTCCCCTGTGCCACTCGGGACCCCTCCTGCTGGCTGTGCCGAACTGACAAATCCTCAGTGAGCCAGCCAGCGCCTGTGGCCTCTGGAGCGGCACATGGGTTAGTGAACAGGAAGAGGGGGGATATTTCACAAGCAGATGTGGCCAAAGCTCACAGACGGAGCTGGAAAGTGGAGTCTGCCCGGGGCTTGCCAGGCGCCTCCCGAGTTTGGAGCCCCTGCTCAGCCCCAACCCACAGCACTGCCGAGCTTGTCCTGGTGACAGATGGGGCTTTGGGCCTAACACTTGGATTCTTTTTACTTGGAAAGTAGCATAATAGACTTTCCAATCTCACTAGCTAATGAATTGTTCTTTTTTTTTTTTATAAAGAAATATTTTGCTGGGGAATGGTTTCATAGTTACAGAAGAGTTGCAGGGAGAAAGTTATTGCAAAGAGCCCTGCGCATCCTCTGCCCAGACCTCCCTGTTAGCATATTGCCTCATCTGCCTTACCCCCACTGTCCCCGCCCTGAGGGCATGTGTGTACGTATGCACGTGTGTATATATGCAGGTGCACACGTGGTTGTTTTCTGAACCATTTGAGAGTAAGTGGAAGATGTCATGACCCTTCCCCCCCATCACTCTGGCCAGTGCTGAGAGCAGAGATGAACAGTGATGCCTCCCTGCCTGCTGCATGCTGCGTGCAGGCGCCGTGTTGCCGTGGCGAAGGGGAAAGGCAGCACTGCAGCCAAAGCTTGCTTGGCCCCAGAGCCTGAGTCAGGGGTAGAGTTTCATTTGGTGGTTCTGGTCTCAGGAGTGAGGGGTGCGTGGCTGCTGCACTTTGGCACATGTGTGTGCACCTCTGTGGCTTCTCTGGCCCAGATTGCTGTCATCGCCGCCCTCCCTGTCCCTCTCAGGCCTGACTTCCCCCCACCCGTGAGCAGCAGCACTGACTGGGCTGCCCTGCACCGGTGGGGATCCCATAGCTCACACTGTCCTCTGCCTCCCTGGCACTGGGCACAGGGCGATACCTGGTAGTTGACTCTGAGTGCAGTGTGTCAGTGACAGCGTTTAGGAGCTGGGAGATAGCAGGGGCCCACTAAACGTCTGTTCCTCCAGCTGCTGCTGGGCTGCTCCCTTGTCCCTGTGCTTGGTGTCTGGGTGCTGAGGAGTTGGTGAGCAGCCCCTTCCCCTTCCAGGCTGCGGAGCAGGCCAGTGTGATCCCGAGAGCCCAATCTTGGACCGGTAGTTTGTTTGCCAGTCAGAGTGATGGGTGGGCTTGCAATGTTGTTATTGACCTGGGATGTTTCATGAAAGAAGTCACATCTTGTCCTGCGGCTCCAAGCTTGGCCCTGTTGGCCTCTGCAGGGCAAGTCCAGGGGAGGGTGAATGGCCTGTGGGCCGTGGTCGGAGCGTGGTGACCCGGGGTCCCAGAGTGTTCTGGGGCTTCTGGGCATCCATCTGGGAGAGAGGAAAGCCAAGGTCTGGGGTTGCTTCCCTGGAGCTTCTGCTGGATCCAGGTGAGCCCAGGGTGGTGGTTTGAGAACAAGAAGCCTAGTGCTGCACTGTCCGGGGTCTGGCCCCACTCTGCTGCCCACTGTGTGCCTTCTCGTTGCCTCAGTTTCCTCATCTGTGACATGGACATAATAACAGAGTGTATGTACTTTGTGGAGATATGAGAATGAAAGTGGATTGGTATCAAGTTCTAAAAAGTGTAAAGATGTAAAGCAAATGCTCCACAGAAGCTGTGAGCATTATCCATGAATTGCATTCAGGGAGTGTAGGACCCCCTGACAGCGTGGACGTGCCAGCACACGAGGACATATTTCTCGGGAGAGCCCCCCGACTCGGAGGCAGGGAGTGCAGTGGCTGTGACCAGTGCCTGATGCTTCGTGAGCGCTGAGTCCAGCTGCCACCGGAGGTGGGGGGTGGCTTGCCCAGAGCCCCCCAAACAGTCACAACACTTTGGACAGGGCCAGGATTGTTCACGCTGACATGGTTTGCTCTTTGTCACATGCATGCTGGGTCTCCTGGGCCTGGTCTGGCACAGAGTGGGTGCTCAGAAATCAGTTATTGAACAAATGCACAAATGGCTGTTTATATTTTGACATAAAGAGCAACGGCTCCCTTTGCCAGCGGGCCTCGCAGCTGCCCCGGTGGGGGTGGCAAGGACCAGGGACTCGGGGGGGCCTGCTGCAGAGCCAGCTGGCCCGGGCCTCACGCTGTTGCGGGGAGGATCGTTCTGCAGGCGTGAGCTGCCCTGAGAGGTGAGGGCAGGTGAGGCTTCTCATCGCTGTGGGTCCTCGCTGAAGAAGCTCACCAGCCGCCCAGGCAGGGGCTGCGAGGGGCTGGGGGGCGCAGGCTGCCCCACCGATGGCTGTGCCCTCTGCCCAAGGACGTGGCCCGCCCTTCCCAGGCTGGCGCACTACACTGGCCTCGCTGGAGAGCCGACGGGTGTGGGGGCCGCACACGCTCGCCTCTTGCCTTCTCTCCCTCCTCTCCGCCTGGCGTGGCCGTTGCTCCAGTCACCGGAGCTGGCTCTTGTCCTTCATGCCCCTGCCCCTTCCAGTCCCTTGCTGTAGGCTGGCTTCCGGGCCCCTGGCCGCGAGCTGTCAGTCCAATCAGCTTGTGGTCTGTCTTTCTGTCCTCAGCTGTTGACAGCTCCATGTTGGACAGGCGGGGGCTGAGAGCAGAGCCCTGTGTGGATGCTGTACTACAAGGGCCTCTGGGTCCACCTTGAGTCCCTGCCCTGCTGGGAAGCCTCCTTCCTCCCTGGGGACCCTCCTTTGCAGTTGGTCACTGTGGGAAGGATTGCCTGGGGTTCCACGAGGCACTGGACAGGGGGCAGGAGCCACCATGAGGGCGTCCTGGAGGGTCGGTCTGGAGATGTAAGGCTCTAGGACCCCCTGCGCACTTGCCACCGTGTCTACTGACGTGGGGGCCTTTTCATGTGTCACTCGTGACTTCCTAGGGTCCCTGGGTCGGTCAGTTACCCACAGAGCTTCATGGTCATATGAGATGGGACAGGAGGCCTGGAAGGGCCTGGAAAGGATGCGGTGGGCTCTGCAGCAGCCGTCTGGGGGTCTGTTGGCCACTTCCGGAAGGGAGACGTTCTTCAGATTCTCTCCTCCACCCCATCCATGAGAAGGATGTGGGTCCAGACCGGTGTGTGAGCTGTGGAAAAGCCCAGCACAGTCTGGAAATATGATGGTGTTTTTTTTTTCACACTTATAAAAATTCATACATTATTTTATGTAAATGGAATTATGCTTTTTTTTTTTTTTTTTTTGCGGTATGTGGGCCTCTCACTGTTGTGACCTCTCCCGTTACGGAGCACAGGCTCCGGACGCGCAGGCTCAGCGGCCATGGCTCACGGGCCCAGCCGCTCGGCGGCATGTGGGATCTTTCCGGACCGGGGCACGAACCTGTGTCCCCAGCATCGGCAGGGGGACTCTCAACCACTGGGCCACCAGGGAAGCCCGGAATTATACTTTTCTTTACAAGTTTTTATTTTTACTTTTCCATTTGACAGTGTTTTGGAGGTCTTTGTGGGTAAGTCCATACAGCTTTACTTCATTCTTTTTTTTTTTAGACAAGCCTTTCTAAGAACTTTCCTCAGTCTTGTTTTGCCTGCGGGGCCTTCTTCCAGGCGACCTCTTATCACAACTTTTCCTCAACCCGAAGCTGCACGGTTGGAGGTGGTGGCAGGTGCTGAGGACCTGATCTCGTGGGCTTGTCTCAGCCTAAAACCATCTGCAGCAGCTCCAGGTCGACACCTGGTTTTTACATGTATTTATGCTATAACTCTAATTCTTGTGCTTATTTACCTAAATGACATAATTTCACCAAGGATAATTTAGACTCAGAGTGACCATTTAGAGGAACTTTGACACGAACAAAATTACTCATTTGTGAGGTGCCTTACTGGCAAAAGCGAAACCAAATCCTAAGATCCAATGATCTGCATGTTTTATTGGCATGAAGAAGCCTTAATTCCAAAAAGAATTAAGATTTCAAAGTATCTTCCTTCAGAGGAAGGCAGAGGGTTACCTCGTTCTTTTTCCAAAACTTTTTTAACTTTGAAAACATTTCATGCTTCTAGAAAAGTTGCAAAAATAGTACTGTGAGCTCCAACTGTATACAGTTCACTTAAATTTACCGATTGTGGCATCTGACTCGTCCCACATCTGCACGCTTTGTGTGTGTGTGTGCGCGCACGTCCAGAGATGAAATGTATCTGCACACACAGACATGACCCTTCATTTCTAAGTTCCTTTCCCCTATTTCCTGAGAACAAGCCATTCTCCCAGAAGCACGTTTAGGACTGCTAACACGGGGATAGTACCATGAGCCATATCCCCACTTTGCCAGTTGTCCCATTCACCACACATTTTTTTCCCCCCAATCCAGGATCCAGCCCGGGATCATCTGCTGCATTTAATCGTCATGTGCATTTAATGTTCTGAAATCTGGGACAGTTCCCTAGCTTTCTTTGTCTTTTGTGGTGTGGACTTTTTAAACAGTACAGGCTGGCCATTTTTTGGAATATTCCTCCTTATGGGTTTATCAGATTGTTTCCTCGTGGTCAGATTCAGTTGCCGCCTCTTTGGCAGGAGTGATCCCCCGAGACATTGAGTCCCCTTCAGCGCGTGCATCCTGGGCACAGCTGGCAGCTTCTCCCAGGAATGGCCTTGTTAACTGTGGCCATGTGGTGAGGTGGCTTTGACTGCATTTCTTGACTGGAAAGGTGGCTTTCTTTCCCCCTTTGTGGTCAGTAGGTACTCGTTAGGGAGACAGATCACCTGGCCCAGTGTGGGTTTTTTTTTGTTTTTTTGTGGGTTTTTTTGGCTGCATTGGGTCTTCGTTGCTGCGTGCGGGCTTTCTCTAGTTGCAGTGAGTGGGGGCTGCTCTTCATTGTGGTGTGTGGGCTTCTCATTGTGGTGGCTTCTCTTGTTGCAGAGCACAGCCTCTAGGCTCATGGGCTCAGTAGTTGTGGCTCACGGGCTTAGTTGCTCCGCGGCATGTGGGATCTTACCAGACCAGGGCTCGAACCCATGTCCCCTGCATTGGCAGGCTGATTCTTAACCACTGCACCACCAGGGAAGCCCTGGCCCAGTGGTTTTAAGCATCTATTGATGATTCTTGCCTGAATCAGTTATTGCTGTGATGATTGCTAAATGATGGTTTTCTCTTATTCCTTTTTCATTTAATACTAGTCTACTGTAAAAAAACTTGTTCTTCCTCTTTAACATCGGTATGGACTCATGGATTCTTCTTATTCAATGCATGATAGTCATTATTGTCATTCATTTTGGTGATTATATTGCAGTTGTTTTGGGCAGTGGGAACCCCTTCAGGCTGGCTCCTATATCCTTCTGACATGCCCCAAGCGCTGTTGAACATTCCTCATTACCAAGCTCATCTTGTATCTTTCCTGCCCCCAGCATTTTTCCACGGAGCACTGGTTCCTTTTAGTGGGAGATGGTATTCTTGGAGAAACCAAGATTTTGGTGCTAGGCGTGTTCATCGCCAAGAGGACCTTGCTGCCGCTAGACCTTTCGGTCCAGCTGGGGCGTGTGTCCCTCTCTGTAGTGTGGGCGTATGGGTGTGTCCGTGTGAGTCTCTTTGTTTATAAGTTCATACTGTATCTTTAGTTCCAACCCAGCATCCCAGGGTCTTGCTTCCTTTCTCTGGTTCATATTGGTATCGCCCTTTTTCTACAGTAGAACTGGAGCTTCTGACAACGTCAGTAGATTTACTATTTTCTTATTCCCACAGTGCACAGAAAACCATTTCAGGAGTGCTATACCTGTTACCACTACCAACAGCAGACTGACTGAGTTAAGAGTTTGGGAATTTTTTTTCTTTTCCAGCTCCTTTTTTTTTTTTTTTTGCGGTACGTGGGCCTCTCACTGTTGTGGCCTCTCCTGTTGCGAGCACAGGCTCCGGACGCGCAGGCTCAGCAGCCATGGCTTACGGGCCCAGCCGCTCCGGGGCACGAACTCATGACCCCTGCATGGGCAGGCAGACTCTCAACCACTGCGCCACCAGGGAAGCCCTCCAGCTCTTTTTTTGTCTTTAGACTGATGGTATGCACTCAAACTACTGAGTCCAAAAGCTATTTGGATTAATTCTCTTCTCTTATGTGTGTCTGTTAAACAGTTAGGTTCAAAACTGTATTGATTTGAAACCACATTTATTAAACAAATAATATTGAGAAAAGTATTTACTGTAATCTCATTATTATACCAAGCTTCTATTTCATCACACTAATTGGTAAGGAAACATTTCTTTTTCCAGTGGGTTGTAGTATTTTCCTGGGTAAATTCAAGTATCATTTTAGGAGTAGATATTTATAGTTTTAACATGTCAACTCTCATTAGTATATATTGCTGTTTGCTTAAAATATTTTTTCCAGTTTTGCTTTTATGGTATGAAGAGAATTATGTATGTTGAGTAGACAACCAGTCAGCAGCAGTGGAGAGAAAGGCCAAGTAAAATTTATTACAATTAAATTATTTAGATTTTAGCATTAATAAATGCTATTAATGAATGTTTTTTATTTTGTTACCTTAAAATCTTCTGATGGAGTATATTAGAAATTACTTTGTGGGACTTTCCTGGTGGTCCAGTGGTTAAGAATCCGCCTTGCAAAGCAGGGGATGCCGGTTCAGTCCCTGGTCGGGGAACTAAGATTCCATATACCGTGGGGCAACTAAGCCTGTGCACCACAGCTAGAGAGAAGCCCACGCACCGCCTGCGCACTGAAATGAAGAGCCTGCGTACGGCAGCGAAAGATCCTGCGTGCCGCAGCTAAAACCCAATGCAGCCAAAAATAAATAAATTTTTTTTTTTTTTTTTTTTGCTGTACGCGGACCCCCCACTGTCGTGGCCTCTCCCGTTGCGGAGCACAGGGTCCAGACGCGCAGGCCCAGCGGCCATGCTCACGGGCCCAGCCGCTCCGCGGCATGTGGGATCCTCCCAGACCGGGGCACGAACCCTTGTCCCCTGCATCGGCAGGCGGACGCCCAACCACTGCGCCACCAGGGAAGCCCTAAATATTTTTTTTAAAGAGAAGAAATTCCTTTGTAATACTAACTGCAATGTGGTGTCCTGGATTGGATCCTGGAATGGAAAAAGGACATTAGTGGAACAAGTCTTTTGCCTGTCTTTGAATTGGGTTGTTTTTAGGCTGTTGAGTTTTAGGAGTTTTCTATATATTCTGGTTACTAACCCCTAATCAGATGCATGATTTGCAAATGTTTTCTCTTATTCTGTAGGTTGCATTTTTAGTTTGTTGTTATTTTAAGTTTGATGTAGTCCCTTTGTCTACTTTTGCCTTTGTTGCTGTGTTTTTGGTGTCATATCCAAGAAACCATTGCTAAATTCAATGTCATGAAGCTTTTCTCCTATGTTTTCTTCTAGGAGTTTTATAGTTTCAGGTCTTATATTTAAGTCTTTAATCATTTTGAGTTAATTTTTGTATATGGTATAAGGTAAGGGTACAGCTGCATTCTTTTGCACGTAGATGTCCACTTTTCTCAGCACTATTTGTTGAAGAGACTATCCTTTCCACATTGTGTAACCTTGCTACTCTCTCAAAGATCATTTTACCGTATATGTGAGGATTTGTTTCAGTGCTGTCTATTCTGTTCCATTGGCCTATCTGTCATTGTTTATGCCACTCACTGTTTTGTTTACTGTAGTTTTGTAATTTACTATGTTTTGAAATCAGGAAGTGTCAGGCCTCCAGCTTCGTTTTTATTTCTTAAGATTGTTTTGGCTGTTCAGGGTCCTTTGAGTTTTCACATTAATTTTGGGATGAATTTTTCTCTTTTGGCAAAAAAAAAATCATTGGCATTTTGATAAGGATTGTATTGAATCTGTAGATTGGGTAGTATTGACCTCTTTTTTTAGAAATTTATTTATTTTCTTTATTTTTGGCTTTGTTGGGTCTTCATTGCTGCACGCAGTCTTTCTCTAGTTGCGGTGCGTGGGCTTCTCATTGCAGTGGCTTCTCTTGTTGCGGAGCATGGGCTCTAAGCGAGCAGGCTTCAGTAGTTGTGGCTCATGGGCTCTAGAGTGCAGGCTCAGTAGTTGTGGCACACAGGCTTAGTTGCTCTGCGGCATGTGGGATCTTCCCGGAGCGGGGATCAAACCTGTGTCCCCTGAATTGGCAGGCGGATTCTTAACCACTGCACCACCAGGGAAGTCCCAGTATTGACCTCTTAAGTCTTCCAGTCCATGAATATTGGATGTCTTTCTGTTTATTTCTATCATTTTTATTTTTTTGGCTGCACCACGTAGCATGTGGAATCTTACTTCCCCAACTAGGGATTAAACCCATGCCCCCTGTAGTGGAAGCATGGAGTCTTAACCACTGGACCACCAGGGAAGTCCGTATTTGTGTCTTCTTTATTATATATTTTTAAATAAATTTATTTATTTTATTTATTTATTTTGGCTGCATTGGGTCTTCACTGCTACATGTGGGCTTTCTCTAGTTGCATCGAGC
>NW_020175053.1:6733847-6735409 GCF_003031525.2 Neophocaena asiaeorientalis asiaeorientalis
CAGGCTCAGTAGTTGTGGCTCGTGGACTCTAGAATGCAGGCTCAGCAGTTGTGGCACATGGGCTTAGTTGCTCCGCAGCATGTGGGATCTTCCCGGACCAGGGCTTGAACCTATGTCCCCTGCATTGGCAGGTGAATTCTTAACACTGTGTCACTAGGGAAGCCCTGTAGATGTATTTTTGATGTATTGTGGGGAGGAAGGTGATCTCCACGTCTTACTCCTCTACCATGTGGAAGGTCTCCCCCAACACATTTTGAGATGTATCAATATTTTTATTTTCTTTCAGTTCAAAATATTTCTAATTCCCTTTGAGATATCTTCTTTGACCCATGGATTATTTGAAAGGTGCATAGTTTAATTTTCAAGTGTTTGGAAATTTCCCTATTGTGTTACTCTTATTGATATCTAGTTTAATTCCATATGGTCTGAGAAGACACTTTGTGTTATTTCAAATTAAAAAAAATAATCCTTGCTTTGTGACTGAGGGTAAGATTTATCTTTGTGAATGTTCCATATGCACTTGAAAAGAATGTATATTCTTCAGCTGTTGGGAGGATTTTTCAATAATGTCAGTTCTATTTGGTTGATGGTGTCATTCATTTACTCTATATCCTTCCTGATTTTCTTTTTTTTTTAATGGAAGTATAGTTGATTCACAATATTATATTAGTTCAGGTGTACAACATAGTGATTATAGTGATTATACTCCACTTAACGTCATTGCAAAATAATGGTTCTACTTCCCTGTGCTGTACAATATATCCTTGTTGCTTATTTATTTATTTATTTATTTATTTGCGGTATGCGGGCCTCTCACCGTTGCGGCCTCTCCCGTTGCGGAGCACTGGCTCCGGATGTGCAGGCTCAGAGGCCATGGCTCACGGGCCCAGCCGCTCCGCAGCATGTGAGATCTTCCCGGACCGGGGCACGACCCCGTGTCCCCTGCATCGGCAGGCAGACTCTCAACCACTGCGCCACCAGGGAAGCCCACTTAATTATTTTATACATTGTAGTTTGTATCACTTAATCCCCTACCCCTCTCTTGCCCCTCCCCACTACCCTCAACCCACTGATAACCACTAGTTTGTTCTCTATATCTGTGAATCTATTTCTTTTTTTGTTATATTCACTGGTTTGTTTTATTATTTAGATTCCATGTACAAGTGATAACATAAAGTATTTGTCTTTCTCTGTCTGACTTATTTCACTAAGCATAATACTCTCCAAATCCATCCATGTTGTTGCAAAAGGCAGAATTTCATTCCTTTTTATGACTGAGTAATATTCCATTGTTTATATATACTCCACACCTTCTTTACCCATTCATCTGTTGATGTACACTTATGTTGTTTCTATATCTTAGCTGCGGTAAATAATGCTGCAATGAACATTGGGGTGCATGTATCTTTTTTGAATTAGTATTTTCATTCTCCCAGATATATACGCAGGAGTGGAACTGCTTGATCATACGGTAATTCTATTTTTAGTTTTTCTGAGAAACCTCCATACTGTTTTCCATAGTGGCTGCACCAATTTACAATCCCGCCAACAGTGTACAAAGG
>NW_020175053.1:6735878-6736919 GCF_003031525.2 Neophocaena asiaeorientalis asiaeorientalis
ATCTTCCCGGACCATGGCTCGAACCCGTGTCCCCTGCATTGGCAAGCGGATTCTTAACCACTGCGCCACCAGAGAAGCCTATTGTGTCTTTTTTAATTTCAGCAATCTTTTGTAGTTTGTTTACTAGTGTACTAGTCGTTCACCTCTTTGGTTAAGTTTATTGCTGTTTTTTTTTTTGATGCTATTGTAAATGGAGTTGTTTTCTTAATTTTCTTTTCAGGTTGTTCATTGTTAGTGTATAGAAGCACAACGAATTTTTGTGTGTTGCAACTTTGCTGTGCAACTTTGCTGAATTTGTTTATTAGTTCTAACTGTGTGTGTGTGTGTGTGTGTGTGTGTGTGTGTGTGTGTGTGTGATCTTTAGACATGACCTACAAGATCACGTCAGCTGTGAAGAGAGATAATATTACTTCTTCCTTTCCAATTTGGATGCCTTTTATTTTTTTTTCTTGCCTAATTGCACTAGCTAAGGCTTCTAATACTCTATCAAATAAAACAAGATTTAACTTGATAAGAAACTGCCAGATGTTTTTTCAGAGTGCTTGTGCTATTATTTTAAAATTTATTTTAATTTATTTTTGGCTGTGTTGGGTCTTCGTTGCTGCACGTGGGCTTTCTCTATTTGCGGCGAGTGGGGGCAACTCTTGGTTGCGGTGCGTGGGCTTCTCATTGCAGTGGCTTCTCTTGTCACGGAGCATGAGCTCTAGGTGTGCGGGCTTCAGTAGTTGTGGCACGCAGGCTCAGTAGTTGTGGCACGCAGGCTCAGTAGTTGTGGCTTGTGGGCTCTAGAGTGCAGGCTCAGTAGTTGTGGCGCACGGGCTTAGTTGTTCCGTGACATGTGGGATCTTCCTGGACCAGGGCTCGAACCTGTGTCCCCTGCATTGGCAGGCGGATTCTTTCTTTTTTTATCTTTCTTTCTTCCTTCCTTCCTTCCTTCCTCTTCCTTTCTTCCTCTCTTCCTCTCTTCCTCTCTTCCTCTCTTCCTCTCACTCTCCCTCCCTCCCTCTCCCTTTCTTTCTTTTTTTTTTTTTTTTTTTTTGG
>NW_020175053.1:6737053-6800506 GCF_003031525.2 Neophocaena asiaeorientalis asiaeorientalis
TGGAGTATAATTGCTTTGCAATGTTGTGTTAGTTTTTGCTGTATAACAGTGAATCAGCTATATGTATACATATATCCCCGTATCCCCTCCCTCTTGCGTCTCCCTCCCACACTCCCTATCGCACCCCTCTAGGTGGACACAAAGCACCGAGCTGATCTCCCTGTGTTATGTAGCTGCTTCCCACTAGCTATCTATTTTACATTTGGTAGTGTATATATGTCAGTGCTACTCTCTTACCCTTCCCCCTCCCCACGTCCTCAAGTCCAATCTCGACGTATGCGTCTTTATTCCTGTCCTGCCCCTAGGTTCATCAGTACCCTTTTTTTTTTAGATTCCATATATGTGTGTTAGCGTATGGTATTTGTTTTTCTCTTTCTGACTTACTTCACTCTGTATGACAGACTCTAGGTCCATCCAGCTCATTACAAATAACTCAATTTCGTTTCTTCTTATGTCTGAGTAATATTCCATTGTATACACGTGCCATATTTTTTTATCCATTCATCTGTCAATGGACACCTGGGTTCCTTCCATGTCCTGGCTATTGTAAATAGTGCTGCAGTGAACACTGTGGTGCATAGTGGCCATGGATCATGGGCCCAGCCGCTCCGTGACATGTGGGATCTTCCCGGACCGGGGCACGAACCCGTGTCCCCTGCATTGGCAGGTGGACCCTCAACCACTGTGCCGCCAGGGAAGCCCAGGTGGTTCTTTTTAATTGCATTTCCCTGTGAGTAATGATGTTGAGAAGTTTTTCATGTCTTTTTTTTTTTTTTTTTTTAATTTGGCCATGCCACACGGCATGCGGGATCTTAGTTTCCCAGCCAAGAATTGTACCCATGCTCCCTGCAGTGGAAGCACAGAGTCTTAACCCCTGGACCACCTGGGAAGTCCTTTTTCATGTCCTTTTTAACCATTCATTTATCTTCTTTGGAGAGGTATTTCTTCAAATATTTTGCTCACTGGTATGAGGTTTTTTGCCTTTTCGTTATTTATATTTATTGTTGAGTTGTACAAGTTCTTTTTGTATTCCAGATATACAAAAGTTCTTAGATGTGTTGCAGATATTTTCTGTCAGTGACTTACCCATTCATTTGCTTAACTGTACTTTTAAAAACATCTGTTTATTTGTTTAGTACACTAAAATTCACTCTTCCTGTATATCATTCTTTGAGCTTTGACAAATGTAACCAGCACCACACTCAGGATGCGGAACACACTTCTGTCCCCCCATAGTTCCCTTGTGCACCTTGTGGTCAGTGCCTCCTCTGCCTTGAGGTCCCACCTGGCAACCACTTGTCTTCTGGTAAAGTCCAGTTTATAATAATTTTTCTTCTTGGTGATGAATGTAAGCACTCTTTGCCTAACGCAGGTTCACAAAGATTTTCTTATATTTTCTCCTAGAAGTTTTATAGTGTTAGGTTTTATATTTAAGTCCTTGATCTGTTTTGGGTTAATATTAAGGTATGGGTTGAGTTTTGTTTTTCTGGGGTTTTTGTTTTTGTTGTTGTTTTGTTTTTTTGAGTGGTAGAACACTGGGATTTTTTATTTTTTGAAGTATAGTTGATTTACACTGTTGTGTTAGTTTCAGGTGTACTGCAGAGTGATTCAGATATGTATATGTATTTATAGTTACATATGTTTATACATATATTTATATTACATATATATTCTTTTTCAGATTCTTTTCCATTGTAGGTTATTACAAGATACTGAATATAGTTTCCTATGCTATATATAGGTCCTTGTTGTTTACCTAGTTTATATATAGTAGTGTGTATCTGTTAATCCCAAACTCCTAATTTATCCCTCCCGCCCCCCACCCCTTTCCCCTTTGGTAACCATAATTTTGTTTTGTATGTCTGTGAGTTGAGCTTCATTTTTTGATATGTGGATTTCCAACTGTTTCACTACCACTTACTGAGATATTATTCTTTCTCTATTGAATTGTCTTTGTACCTTTGTCAAAAATCAATTGGCCACATTAGTGTGGGTTTACTTCTGGGCTCTGTGTTCTGTTCCATTGAACTAGGTATCTTTACTGAGCTTTTGATCAGAGAAATTGTGAATTTTGAAGAAGTCCAATTTATCAGTTTTTTCTTTTATGGTAATCTTTGCCTACTCCATGGTTGGGAAGATCTGCCTCCTTACTAGACTTTGAGCTCTGTGAGGGCAGAGACCTTGTACTTCTCCTTCTGTTCTCGCTTGCATCCAGCACAGTACCTGGCCCCCTGGAGGCACAAGGCTCTGTTGTTTGAAGGAGCTAATGGGTTTGTCTTAAGGATTTAAATGTAAAAATGTATTCGAAGCACTTTATACACTGCTTGGCACATGCAAAATGAACTTTCAAGAATCTGATTTTGCTATAGCTGTTGTTTCTCTTGAGATGTACTGGCTATACTATACCATGGCTGTCTCAGAATACGTTTTGAGTGTTGTATGAAATTGCTGATATATGTTACATAAGATGTGAGATAGCTCTCACTCCAGTTCTGCAAACCAGCAAGGCTTTCATCAGATTTCATGGTGAGATCAAAACATTAACAGCCAAGTAAAAACTAAGAGTTCGGCACCATCAAACCAGCTTTACAAAAAATGTTAAAGGGACTTCTCTAGTGGAAAATAAAAGACCACAACTAGAAATATGAAAATAATGAAAGGAAAAATCTAATTGGTAAAAAGAAATACACAGTAAAAGTAGTAAATCAACCACGTATGAAGCCAGTAGGAAGGTTAAAAGACAAAAGTAGTAAAATCACCTGTATCCATCATAAGTAAAGGGATACACAAAACAAAAAGATATAAAATATGATGTCAAACCAGTAAACTTTGTGCAGGGGTGGGCAGTAAAAATGCAGGTTAGAATGCATTTGAACTCGAGATCAGCAGTTTACAATAATCATATCTATCTATGTATGTATCTATCTAACTATATCTATAAACCTCGTGATAACCACTAACCAAAAACCTGTAATAAATACACACACAAAAAAAGAGAAAAGAATCCAAATATAACATGAAAGATTCATCAAATCACAAGGGAATAGAGCAAAAGAAGAAGAAAGGAACAAAAAAGAACTACAAAACAGCTCAAAAAAAAACAGCTCAAAGACAGTCAACAAAATGGCAATTAAGCAGGTGCATATGAATAATTACTTTAAATGTAAATGGACTAAATACTCCAATCAAAAGACAGAGAGTAGCTGAGTGGATGCACAAAATAAGACCCATATATATGCTGCCTAAAGGTAACTCACCTCACATGTAAAGCCACACAGACTGAAAGTGAGGGGATAGAAGAAGGTATTTCATGCAAATGGAAATGAAAAGAAAACTGAGGTAGCAATACTTACATCAGACAAAATACACTTTAAAACAAAGATTGGAAGAAGTGACAGACAGGATATTACATAATAAGGGATCAATCCAAGAATAAAATATAACAATTGTAAATATACATGCACCCAGGGACTTCCCTGGCGGTCCAGCGGTTAACACTTCGCCTTCCAATGCAGGGGATGCGGGTTCGGTCCCTGGTCAGGGAGGTAAGATCCCACATGCCTCAGGGCCAAAAAACCAAAACATAAAACAGAAGCAATATTGTAAGAAATTCGATAAAGACTTTAAAAATTCAGTCCACATTTAAAAAAAAAAGTCTTAAACAATATATATATATACATAGGAGCAACCTAAGTACATAAAACAGCATAAAGGGTGACATTGATAGTAACACAATAATAGTAGGGAATTTTAACATCCCATTTTCATTAATGGAAAGATATCCAGAAGGAAAATCAGTAAGGAAACACTGGTCTTAAACAACATTAAACAACACATTAGACAGATGGACTTAATAGACCTATATAGAACATTCCATCTGAAAGCAGCAGAACACACATTCTTTTCAAGTGCACATGGAACATTTTCTAGCATAGACCATATGCCAGGCCACAAGACAAGTCTCAGTAAATTTAAGAAGACTGAAATCATATCAAGCATCTTCTTCTACCACAAAACTATGAGACTAGAAATCAACTACAAGAAAAAATACAAAAAACACAAACATGTGGAGGCTAAACAATATACTGCTAAACAACCAATGGATCATTGAAGAAATAAAAGTGTTAAATTCCTGGAGATAAATGAAAACAAAAACACAGTGATCCAGGGACATCCCTGGTGGTCCAGTGGTTAAGAATCCACCTTCCAATGCAGGGGATGTGGGTTCGATCCCTGGCTGGGGAACTAAGATCCCACATGCCGTGGGGCAACTAAGCCTGTGCACCACAACTAGAGAGCCTGTGTGCTGCAACTACAGAGTCCATGTGATCTGGAGCTCGTGCGCCAAAACTGGAGAGAAGCCCACACACTGCAGCAAAAGATCCTGCGTGCTGCAACTAAGACCTGATGCAGCCAAAAATAAATAAATAAATAAAAAATAACACAATGATCCAAAATCTATAGGATACAGCAAAAGCAGTTCTGAACGTTTATAATGATATAAGCTACCTCAGGAAATAAGAAAATCTCAAACAATGTAAAGAAACTAGAAAAAGAAGAACAAAACCCAAAGTTAGTAGAAAGAAAGAAAGATCAGAGCATAAATAAATAAAATATAGGGCTTCCCTGGTGGCGCGGTGGTTGGGAGTCTGCCTGCCGGTGCAGGGGACGCGGGTTCGTGCCCCGGTCTGGGAGGATCCCGCGTGCCGCGGAGCGGCTGAGCCTGTGCGTCCAGAGCCTGTGCTCCGCAACGGTGAGAGGCCCGCGTACCGCCAAAAAAAAAAAATAAATAAATAAATAAAATATAGAGACTAAAAAACAATAGAAAATATCAATGAAACTAAGAGCTGGGTTTTTGAAAAGCTAAACAAAATTGGTAAACCTTTAGCCAGACTCATCAGTAGGAAAGAGAGAGGGCCCAAATAAAATCTGAAATGAAACCGGTGCAGGGGACGCGGGTTCGTGCCCCGGTCTGGGAGGATCCCGCGTGCCGCGGAGCGGCTGAGCCTGTGCGTCCAGAGCCTGTGCTCCGCAACGGTGAGAGGCCCGCGTACCGCCAAAAAAAAAAAATAAATAAATAAATAAAATATAGAGACTAAAAAACAATAGAAAATATCAATGAAACTAAGAGCTGGGTTTTTGAAAAGCTAAACAAAATTGGTAAACCTTTAGCCAGACTCATCAGTAGGAAAGAGAGAGGGCCCAAATAAAATCTGAAATGAAAAGGGAGACATTACAATTGATACCACAGAAATACAAAGGATCATAAAAGACTACTATGAACAATTATATGCTAATAAAATGGACAACCTAGAAGAAATGGACAAATTCCTAGAAATGTAAAATCTCCCAAGACTGAACCTGGAAGAAATAGAAAATATGAACAGACCAATTACCAGTAATGAAATTGAATCAGTAAGTAAAAAAAAAAAACTCCCGGGCTTCCCTGGTGGCGCAGTGGTTGAGAGTTCGCCTGCCGATGCAGGGGACACGGGTTCGTGCCCCGGTCCGGGAAGATCCCACATGCCGTGGAGCAGCTGGGCCCATGAGCCATGGCCGCTGGGCCTGCGCGTCCGGAGCCTGTGCTCTGCAACGGGAGAGGCCACAACGGTGAGAGGCCTGCGTACCGCAAAAAAAAAAAAAAACTCCCAACAAACAAAAGTCCAGGACCAGATGGCTTCACAGGTGAATTCTACCAGCCATTTAGAGAAGAGTTAATATTTTTCCTTCACAAACTATTCAAAAAAATTACAGAGAGGAACACTTCTGAACTCATTCTGTGAGGCCAGCATCACCCTGATACCAAAACCAGACAAAGATATCACAAAAAAAGAAAATTACATTCCAATATCATTGATGAACATAGATGCCAAAATCCTCAACAAAATATTAGCAAACCGAATTCAACAATACATTAAAATCCCGGACTTCCCTGGTGGCACAGTGGTTAAGAATCCACCTGCCCAGTGCAGGGGACACAGATTTGATCCCTGGTCTGGGAAGCAACTAAGCCCATGTGCCACAACTACTGAGCCTGCGCTCTAGAGCCAGTGAGCCACAACTACTGAAGCCCGCATGCCCTAGAGCCCGCGTGCCACAACTACTGAGCCCGCATGCTGCAACTGCTGAAGCCTGCGTGCCTAGAGCCCATGCTCTGCAACAAAGAGTAGCCCCCGCTCCCCACAACTAGAGAAAACCTGTGCGCAGCAATGAAGACCCAACACAGCCAAAAATTTAAAAAATTAAATTTAAAAAAATAAAAAAAACAATACATTAAAATCCCCACAATCAAGTAGGATTTCTCCCAGTGATGCAAGGATGGTTCACTATCCACAAATCAATCAATGTGATGTGTACCACATTAACAAATTAAAGAATAAAAATGTCATCTCAATAGATGTGGAAAAACTTTTGACAAAATTCAGCATCCGTTTGTAATTTTAAAAAACTCCCAACAAAGTAGGTATAGAAGAGACATACCTGAACATAATAAAGACCATATATACCAAGTCCACAGCTAACATCATTCTCAACAGTGAAAAGCTGAAAGCATTTCCTATGAGATCAGGAACAAGACAGGATGCCCACTCTTGCCACTATTTATTCAGCAGAGTAATGGAAGTCCTAGGTACAGCAATCAGACAAGACAAAGAAATTAAAAAAAAAAAAAAAAAAAAAAAAAAAAAAAAAAAAAAAAACAAAACAAACAAAAAAAAAAAAAAAAGGAATAGGGACTTCCCTGGCGGTCTAGTGGTTAAGACTCTGTGCTCCCAATGCAGGGGGCCCGGGTTCCATCCCTGGTCAGGGAACTTAGATCCCGCATGCCGCATGACATGGCCAAAAAAGAAGAAGAAGGAAAAAGAAGAAATAAAAGGAATCCAAATTGGAAAGGAAGAAGTAAAACTGTCACTGTTTGCAGATGACATGATACTACACATAGAAAATTCTAAGGACGCCACCAAAAAACTGCAGGAGATCATCAATGAATTTTGTAAAGTTGCAGGATACAAAATTAATATACAGAAATCTGTGGCATTTTTATACACTAACACTGAACTGTCAGAGAAATTAAGAAAACAGTCCCATTTACAGTCACAAAAAAGAATAAACATTTAAAAATGGGCAGAGATGTGAATAGATGTTTTTCCAAAGAAAACATACAGATGGCCAACAGGCACATGAAAAGATGCTCAACACCACTAATCATCAGTGAAATGCAATTCAAAACCACAATGAGATATCACCTCACAGCTGTCGGAATGGCTGTCATCAAAAAGACAACAAGTGTTGGCAAAGATGTGCAGAAAAGGGAACCTCCGTGCACTGTTGGTGGGAATGTAAATTGGTGCAGTCACTATGGAAAACAGTATGGAGAGTCCTCAAAAAGTTAAAAATAAAACCACCATATACGGTGCAGCAGTTCCACTCCTTGGTATTTATCCGAAGAAAATGAAAATACTAAGTAAAAGAGATATATGCACGCCTATGTTTATTGCAGCATTGTATACAATAGCCAGGATATGAAAGCAACCTAAGTGTGCCCATCAGTTGATGAGTAGATAAAGAAGATGTGGTATATATATGCAGTGGGATATTACTCAGTCATAAAAAGAGTAAAATCTTGCCATTTGTATCAACGTGGATGTACCTAGAGGGTCTTATGCTAATTGAAATAAGTCAGAGAAAGACAAATACTGTATGATTGCACTTATATGTTGAATCTAAAAAAAAAGAAAAGAGGGACTTCCCTGGTGGTCCAGCGGTTAAGACCCTGCCCTCCCAATGCAGGAAGTCCAGGTTCGATCCCTGGTCAGAGAACTAGATCCCGCATGCTGCAACTAAAGATCCCGCATGCCACAACCAAAGATCCTGCATGCTGCAACTAAAGATCCTGCATGCTGCAACTAAAGATCCTGCATGCCGCAACATAGGTGCCACGTGCTGCAACTAAGACCCAGCACAGCCAAATAAATAAATAAGTAAATGAATAAATAAAAATTTAAAAAGAGACAAAACAAACAAGTGTAACAAAACAGAAACAGAGTTATAGATACAGAGAAGAAGCAGGTGGTTGCAGAGGGGAGGGGTGGGGGAAGGAAAGAAATAGGTGAGGGAGATTAAGAGGTACAAACTTACAGTTGCAATGTAATTGGTTCACAGGTATGAAATATACAACATAGGGAATATGGTCAATAATATTATAATAACTTTGCATGGTGACAGATGGTAGCTGGAGTTGTGATCATTTGAAGTGTATAGAAATATAGAATCACTATGTTATATAATGGAAACTAACATAGCGTTGTAGGTCAGTCATACTTCAAAAAATAAACTCAGAGAAAAGAGATCAGATTTGTGGTTACCAGAGGCGGGGGTTGGGGGAGGAGGGGGAATTGGATGAAGGCAGTCGAAAGGTAAAAACTTCCAGTTGTAAGATAAATAAGTGCTCAGGATGTAATGTACAACATGATAAATAGAATTAAGACTGCTGTGTGTTATATAGGAAAGTCATTAAGAGAATAAACCATAACAGTTCTCATCACAAGGAAAAAAATGTCTCTGCTTCTTTAATTTTGTATCTATATGAGATGATTGATATTCACTAAACTTAACTGTGATAATCATTTCACGATGTCTGTAAGTCAGATCATTACGGTGCACTCCTTAAACTTATACAGTGCTGTTTGTCATTATATCTCAATAAAACCGGAAGAAAAAAATAAAAGTAAAAAATGTGTGGCATGAGTGTTGGATGAAGCTGCTAGTGGATGTTCTGTCAGAGGCGGATGCTGTTACTCCAGTTCTGCCCACCCCTTTGCCCTGGTCTCCCTCCCAAGTATACCCCTCCCTCCCTCCCCTGCACCCAGCCCTCGTAAAGTGTAGACTTGTTGCTGGTTGCTGTTCGTTCCTTGAGGTGCTGTTGGTTCAGTAGAAATGCGTGGTGATCCTGCCTCTCCTCTCTGGTCCCGTCCTTTTCCTGGGGTCTCCCCTCCTCTTCTAGGCTCACTCACTTGCAGCTAGGCCTTCTTTCCCGAGCATCCACTGAGGAGACTCATAGGGAAGGGCAGGCAGAGCAGACCAGCCAGTGTCTTGGTTGGGCAGTGTCCAAGGAGAGAAGGTTGCAGGTGATGGTCACTTCACCTCCTGGATGTAGAACGTGCTTGTTATTTATGAGAAATCAACACTGAACTTCGGCCTTGTCACTTTATGCTGGGGGGGGCAATGTCCAGCCTTGTGACTCCTCAGCTGATGGGCGGGAGTGGCTGCCGCTCCCCTGGGGCAGGCAGGTGCCGGGAAGCAGGGGGCGTCTTCTCTCCCTCAGGTAGGCTGAGTGAGGGGGAGCCTGGCCCTGGCTCAGTGAAGGGTTTGAAGGTCACAGTGACTGGGGAGCCCCTGGTGGTAGGGAGGCACATCAAAGCATCAGTGGACGTATTTTGAAACCACCACAGGAGCCTTTTCATGTTCACAGTGCTTTGGTGCACCCCTGACTCTGTGGGTCCCGTTGGCAGACAGGCAGCCCTGGTACCCTGGGGTTTTGTGGGGCTGACCTCTACGGAGGCGCTGCATTTCATGAGTCCTCTGACTTCTGTCTTAACAGAGAGAATATGGGTCAGAATCAGAAAATTTGGACCCAACCCTCTGAAGGACAATGGGTTAGTCACACCCCACATCAGAGTGCAGAGCATCCTGGCAGGGCGGCTGTGATTCCTGCCCGGATTCCGCTTAGCTGTGCTGGCTTCGGAGCTGGGGATCTGGGTCCTATCCTGCTGTGCCAGCCCGACAGGGGACAGGTCAGGTGGGTCAGCCCTTCTGCTGAGGGAGCCAGGTGGCCGAGGCTGGGATAGCATAAGCAGCGGGGTGTCTGGCCTGCCTTTAAACCCCACTGGTAACACTTCAGTCTATAGTTTGCCCTGAGTCACACGCCTCCGGCTCGCTCTAGAACTCTGGGCCCTTGGGCTTGAGGGTCACAGGCAGCTGGTCTCTGAGCGCCTTGCGGCTTGAAGATCAGATGCCAGTGTCCCTCCTGCTGTGACCCTGGCGTCTGCCTGAGCCTAGGGATGCCCAGGCCTCCTGTCCATGGGGCCTTGATGGGGCACCGCACCGTTCAGAGCCCTGGGCCTGACCCCTTTCCCCGGGCAGGTCCCTCCAAGAGCATGTTCCTCCTCAGAGGGCCCCGGAGTCATTCCAGGGGATGGAGGACACACATGAAGCTGTGCAGCCGGCCACCTCCTTGGGGCCTCGTGTCCACCACCCACAGGAGGGGATGGAGCCAAGCAAGGTGGAGTAGGGGTCTTGGCTGACAAGGGGCTTCACTGCAGTCCGGGAGCTGAGGCCTGTGGTTTGTCTCGGGACAGGTCCCTGGGGCCTCTTTCAAAGCTCATCTCCCTGTATATCATGCCAGGAACCTGCTGGAGCCGTGAAGTGATAGCGACTGGGAACCACTGGGAACGGGCCAGGGGTGCTATAGGGGGAGCCATGGGAATAGCTGAGTCAGGGTTCGCAAGAACATGGGAGGAGGGGGTGCCGGAGGAAGGCTAGAGGTGGCCCTTTGCCTCCTGAAAGGGCAAGTGGCACTTGGAACCCGTCGGGAAGGTGGGAGTTGCTGATGTAATCACAGCTGGTTCTAGAACGGCTTCCCAGGCCCTGCTGCCATGGGTGTTCTGGGGCTACTCCTCCGTGGCTCCTCACAGCGTGACCGTGAAGCCACTTGGTCCCTTTGGTTCATGTGTCCCGCTGGGCCCAGCCACACAGGGCTCCCTCCAGGGCACATGCCCCACCTTCCCTGATCGTGGCAGCCCAGGGCCTTCCCTGTTGTCACTGGGGGTTCAGGCCCCTTATTCTCAGCCTCTGATCTCGGGACTCAGGTGAGCCCTCTGCAGGGGGCCCGCCTTGCAGGGTGACCCGCGGATCTGCATCTGACTTCTCTGCGTTGTCAGCACTTGTTAGCAGGGACCGGCGGCCCTCATGCCCAGGCGCCATGCCTTCTAGCCCTGCGCAGCGCTGCCCAGCACCCACTGGGCCCCACCCTGAGCTCTTTCTGGGGAAGCATGTGCGAACCATGTTGGGGAGGCCGGGTAGCCTAGGGCTAGGCCTACGGATCGCCGTGGTGGCTGGGGAGAGGGGCCCCAACCCGCTCCTGCACTTATGGGCTGAGTTTTGATTTCCCAAGTGATGGGCTTCTGCTGTATGCCATCTTCCTCCCTTTCTCTTTTTTAGTAAGTTTATGTATTTGTTTTTGGCTGCGTTGGGTCTTCGTGGCTGTGCACAGGCTTTTTCTAGTTGCGGCAAGCGGGGGCTACTCTTCATTGTGGTGTGCGGGCTTCTCATTGCGGTGGCTTCTCTTGTTGCGGAGCACGGGCTCTAGGCGCTTGGGCTTCAGTAGTTGTGGCACTTGGGTTCTAGAGCACAAGCTCAGTAGTTGTAGTGCAAAGGCTTAGTCCGCGGCATGTGGGATCTTCCAGGACCAGAGCTCGAACCCGTGTCCCCTGAATTGGCAGATGGTTTTTTTTTTTTTTTTTTTTTGCGGTACGCGGGCCTCTCACTGTTGTGGCCTCTCCCATTGCGGAGCACAGGCTCCGGACGCACAGGCTCAGCGGCCATGGCTCATGGGCCCAGCCACTCCATGGCATGTGGGATCTTCCCGGACCGGGGCACGAACCCATGTCCCCTGCATCGGCAGGCAGACTCTCAACCACTGCGCCACCAGGGAAGCCCGGCAGGTGGATTCTTAACCACCGGTGCCACCAGGGAAGGCCCCTTCTATTTCTTTCTTTTTTTTTTTTTTTTTTTGGCCGCGCCATATGGCATGTGAGATCTTAGTTCCCTGACCAGAGATTGAACCCGGTCCCGGGCAGTGAAAGCACAGAGTCCTAACTACTGGTGTGCCATGTAAGTCCCTTCCTCTATTTCTTTGTGGGTAAATGGTGAGAGGAAATCAGTTCCAGACAATTTAGGCCATGTACTAAATTTCACACAGAAACCTGAGACAGCTCACTTTACATAATTTAAAATGAGGCCGAGACTTGCTGACTAAGAAGAAATTGAATCTAGAGAAAGCACCTGTACTGCAGAGACATGACATTTCTACGGGGCACGAGTCCTCTAGGCCCCAGACATTGCGTGGTTAAAGCAGTAGCTCTGGGCTTCTCTGGTGGCGCAGTGGTTGAGAATCCGCCTGCCAATGCGAAGGACACAGATTCGGGCCCTGGTCCGGGAAGATCCCACATGCCGCAGAGCAACTAAGCCCGTGAGCCACAACTACTGAGCCCACACTCTAGAGCCTGTGAGCCGCAACTACTGAGCCCATGCTCCTAGAGCCCATGCTTCACAAGAGAAGCCACCGGAGTGAGAAGCCAGTGCACACAACGAAGGGTAGTCCCCACTCGCCGCAGCTAGAGGAAAAGCCCGCGCATAGCAATGGAGACCCAGTGCAGCCAAAGATTAAAATAAATAAATAAATAATTAAAAAAAAAAAAGCAGCTCTCACCGTGTGGCTGGGGTTTCTAGGATTCCAAGAGGTCAGATGATTTTCATGACAGCACCAAGGGGTCGTCTGCCTCCCTCTCCCTCTCTCACAGGTGTGGAGTGCTATTTCCGGAGGCTACCTGATGTGATGGCCAGTGGGATATGTGCTTGGGATTCTCTCTCTTTTCATTCATTCATTTATTTATTTATTCTATCTCTCCTTTCTTCTTCTTTTTCTTTTGCGGTACGCGGGCCTCTCACTGTTGTGGCCTCTCCTATTGCGGAACACAGGCTCCGGACGTGCAGGCTCAGCGGCCATGGCTCACAGGCCCAGCCGCTCTGCGGCATGTGGGATCTTCCCGGACCAGGGCACGAACCCGCGTCCCCTCCATCGGCAGGCAGACTCTCAACCACTGCGCCACCAGGGAAGCCCTCTCCTTTCTTTTAAAGGGTTTTTAAAAATTGTGGTAAAATTCACATGACATCAGGTTTACCACTTTAACCATCTTAAGTGTACAGGTCAGTATGAGTACATTGGCAGTAGTGTGCAGCCGTCACTGCCATTCATCTCCAGAACTTTTTCATCTTCCCAAACTGAAACTCTGTCCCCATCAGACAAAAGCTCCCATCCCCAACCCCCAGCCCCTGGCAACCTCTTCCACTTTATGTCTCTGTGGATTTGACTGCTCCAGGGACTTCATGTACGTGTACTTGTCCTCCTGTGTCTGGCTTGTTTCACTGAGTATAATGTCCTCAAGGTTCATCCACATTTTAGCATGTGTCAGAATTTGCTTCCTTTTTATGACCCAGTAATATTCCATTGTATGGACAGGCCACAGCTTGTTTATCCATCATCTGTTGCTGGACACCTGGGGTGTTCCTCCTCTTGGCTCTGGTGAGTCATGCTGCTGTGAGCATCAGAGGATAGGTGTCTGTGAGTCCTGGCATTCAGTTCTCTTGGACACATACCTAGGAGTGGGATTGCTAGCTCCTATAGTAACTCTGTGTTTAAGCTTTTTTTTTTCTTATATTGGAGTATAGGTGATTTACAATGTAGTGTTAGTTTCAGGTGTACAGCAAAGTGATTCAGTTATACATACATCCATTCTTTTTAGATTCTTTTCACATATAGGTTATTACAGAGTATTGAGTAGAGTTCCTTGTGCTATACAGGAGGTCCTGGTAGTGTGTATATGTTAATCCAGCCTCTTAATTTATCCCTCCCCTTGACCTTTCCCCTTTGGTAACCATAAGTTTGTTTTCTAAGTCTGTGAGTCTGTTTCTGTTTTCTAAATAAGTTCATTTGTATCATTTTTAGATTCTACATGTAAGTGGTATCGTATGGTATTTGTTTTTATTTGTCTGACTTCACTTAGTGTGATAATCTCTAGATCCATCCATGTTGCTGCAAAGGGCATTATTTCATTCTTTTTTATGGCTGAGTAATATTCCATTGTATATATGTACCACATCTTTATCCATTCATCTGTTGATGGACATTTAGGTTGCTTCCATGTCCTGGCTATTGTAAGTAGTGCTGCAGTGAACATTGGGGTGTATGTATCATTTCAAAGTATGGTTTCCTCCAGATATATGCCCAGGATTGGGATTGCCGGATCATATGGTAGCTCTATTTTTAGTTTTTGAGGAACCTCCATACTGTTCTCCATAGTGACTGCACCAGTTTACCTCCCACCAATAGTGTGGGAGGGGTCCTTTTTCTCTACACCCTCTCCAGCGTTTATTATGTGTTTAAACCTTTTGAGTAAATGCTTGGGAAGCTTGTGTTTACACAGTTTCTCAGCTTTAATTTCAATACAGTAAATATTGATAGATGTATCCCATATAAACAAAAGATGTTTGGTGTTCTCAGAATTTTTAAGAGTATAAAAAGGTTTTGAAATGAAAAGATTTGAGAACTAGTGTGAAAGAAGTTCGTATTTTGGTGTTGTGGCCTTGCATGTACATGGTGAGGGCATGGATTATTTCAAAAAGCATCAACAATCTATTGGCTAGAGTAGCCAGCCAGGAGATAGTCATCACAAGAGGGGGCTGGGACAGGACCTTGGTGAACCCAGTAGTGAAAAGACAGGGAGACGATTTTTGAGCAGCTTTGTATGTGGCAGAAATTGTGCTGGATGCTTTACAAGGGGACCCGAGAGGATACTGAGGAAGAAAGGAAAGGGAATGTTGATTTACAGCTGGAGTAATACCAGTGAGACCCATCGGACACAGTAAACAGCTGACTGTGTGTTGTTCCCCGCCCAGCATGCAAGGCAGGCTGTGTCATGTCTTGACTCTCCCTGCTCCATTGACCACACTAGCACAATCACCTGGAGGGTTGCCCAGCACAAAGTGGTGCTTGGCAAATATTTTTTGAATGAGCAATTCACATGTGTTAACCAGTGATTCACAGGTTGGATTGCTTTCTGAACAGCCCCTGCACTGTGCAGGTGAGTCAGGAAGGGAAAGAACCTTCCCGGGGATATCAGAACTGATGACACTTCGTTAGCGACTTAAAGAACAGAGTAGTTCAGTTCGGCAGACATTCAGTGGGCACGTCCGTGTGTTAGGTGCTGGGTATGGGTAGATTTATTTCGACACTTAACTCTAGAACAGGGTTTGGCAAACTGCAGCCTGCAGCTGGCTGCTCGTTTTGGTCTTCTTTTGTCTTACACGTTGCTGCATCTCAGTGGTTCACTCCTTTTTACTGCTGAATAGTATTCCATGGTATGGCTCCACTGCAGTTTGTTTATCCATTCAGTTGTTTGGGGCATTTGGGTTGTTTCCAGCTTTTGGCTATTGCAAATAATATTACTCTGAATATGTCTCTGTATGGTCATATACTTCTCTTGGATAAATCCCTAGGAGTGGAATGACTGTGTCATATAGTAGGTATATATTCAGCCTTTTAGAAACTGTCAAACTGTTTTCCACAGCAGTTGTACCATTTTTACATTCCCACTAGCACTGTAGGAGAGTTCTAGTTAACTCACATATTGTCAGCTCTTGGTATCGTCATTTTTCATTTTAGCCATTCTAATATGTAATGGTATCTCATCAGGACTTTAATTTACATTTCCTTAATGAGTAATGATGTTGAGCATCTTTTTATGTGTTTTTGCCATCTGTATCTTCTTTGGTTAATTGTGCATTC
Organism: Neophocaena asiaeorientalis asiaeorientalis; assembly: GCF_003031525.2. Taxonomy (NCBI): domain Eukaryota; kingdom Metazoa; phylum Chordata; class Mammalia; order Artiodactyla; family Phocoenidae; genus Neophocaena; species Neophocaena asiaeorientalis. The sequence goes on from NW_020175053.1 coordinate 6,752,676, forward strand.
TTTTTTTTTTTTTGCGGTAAGCGGGCCTCTCACTGCCGCGGCCTCTCCCGTTGCGGAGCACAGGCTCCGGACGTGCAGGCTCAGCGGCCATGGCTCACGGGCCCAGCCACTCCGCGGCATGTGGGATCTTCCCAGACCGCGGCACGAACCCATGTCCCCTGCATGGGCAGGCGGACTCGCAACCACCGCGCCACCGGGGAAGCCCAATTGTGCATTCTTTTTTTTTTTTTTTTTTTTTGGCCATGCCTCAAGGCTTGTGGGATCTTAGGTCTCCAACTAGGGATTGAACCTGGGGCCCTGGCAGCCTGGCAGTGAGAGCACCAAGTCCTAACTACTGGACTGCCAGGGAATTCCCTAGTTAATTGTCCATTAAAATCTTTTGCCTATTTTAAGAATTGGGTGGGTTGTTTTCTTTTTATTGAAATATGAGAGTTCTTTATATATTCTGGATACAAATCCTTTATCAGATGTGTGATTTACAGTTCTTCTCTCCCAGTATGGGACTTTTCTTTTTATTCTTTTAACAATGTCTTTTGAAACGGAAAGTTCTCTTTTTTTTTTTTTCTCTGTACGCGGGCCTCTCGCAGTTCTGGCCTCTCCGTTGTGGAGCACAGCCTCCAGACGCGCAGGCTCAGCGGCCATGGCTCACGAGCCTAGCCACTCCGCGGCATGTGGGATCTTCTTGGACTGGGGCACGAACCCGTGTCCCCTGCATCGGCAGGCGGACTCTCAGCCACTGCGCCACCAGAGAAGCCATGTTCTGATTTCTTAAAGTGGCAGCTGAGGTCATTGATTTGAGACCTTTCTTCTTTTCTGATATAGGAATTTTAAGCATTTTTAAAAACTTATTTATTTGTTTGTTTGTTTACAGCTGTGTTGGGTCTTTGTTGCTAGGCTTTCTCTAGTTGCCGCGAGCAGGGGCTACTCTTCATTGCGGTGCATGGGCTTCTCATTGCAGTGGCTTCTCGTTGTGGAGCATGGGCTCTAGGCGCTCGGGCTTCAGTAGTTGTGGTGCACGGGCTTAGTTGCTCCTCGGCTTGTGGGATGTTCCCAGACCAGGGCTCGAACCCGTGTCCCCTGCATTGGCAGGTGGATTCTTAACCACTGCGCCACCAGGGAAATCCCCTGATATAGAAATTTAATGCAATACATTTGCCTCTGTGAACTGCTTTAGTTGCATTTCACAAATTTTCATTAAATTAAAATGCTTTCTAATCTCCCTTTTTATTTCCTCTTTGACTCGTAGGCTCTTTAGAAGAATGTCAGTTTTCTATATAGTCGGGGGATTTCCCAGACATCTTTCTGCTGTTGATTTTTAATTTAATTCCATTGTGATCAAACAACACACTTAAATTTGAACCTTTATGAATGTATTGAGATTTGTTTTATGGCTCATATATTTATCTATTATGGTCAGTGTTTTGTACGCATGTGAAAAGAATGTGTATTCTGCTGTAGTTGGGCAGAGATTTCTGTGAATGTCGGTTGGGTCCAGCTGGTTGATAGTGTTGTTCAGGTTGTCTGTATCCTTGCTGATTTTCTGTCTGCTTGTTCTATCAGTTATTGAGAGAAGGGATTGAAGTTGATTGTGAATTTGTCTATTAGCAGTTACAGCAGTTTTTCCTTCATTTGAAGCTCTGCTATATATGCAGAGACATTTAAGGTTATTATGTCCTTTATCACTATTAAATACCTTCTTCGTTTATCGTAATATTATTTGCCCTGAAGTCTCCTTTGTGTGGTATTAATACAGCCACCCCTGGGACTTCCCTGGTGGTGCAGTGGTTAAGAATCTGCCTGCCAATGCAGGGGACACGGGTTTGAGCCCTGGTCTGGGAAGATCCCACATGCCGCGGAGCAGCTAAGCCCGTGCACCACAACTACTGAGCCTGCGCTCTAGAGCCCGCAAGCCACAACTACTGAGCCCGCATGCCACAACTACTGAAGCCCATGCACCTGGAGCCCGTGCCCCGCAACAAGAGAAGCCACCACAATGAGAAGCATGCCCACCACAACAAAGAGTAGTCCCCGCTCACCGCAACTAGAGAAAGCCCCCACGCAGCAACAAAGACCCAACACAGCATTGCACCACCAGGGAAGCCCTCTCTTTTCATCCATGTTAGCATGCCATATCTTTTTCCATTGTTTCATATTCACCTATTTGTGTCCTTATATAAAGTGGGTTTCTTTTAGACACATGTAGTTTCATCGTGCTTTTTTTACCTATGTAACAAATTCTGCCTTTTAATTAGGGTGTTTCGATCACCCCATATGTTTATTGGTCAGGCAAATTTAATTACAGTCTGCCATTTTGTCGTTTGTTTTCTATTTGTGCCAACTGTTGTTTCCTTTTCCCTTTGTTTATTCTTCCTTTGAGTTGAGTATGTTTTGTTCCTTTTGTCTTCCTCGTTGGCTTATTTGCTGTAGCTCTTGTGTTAGTTTAGTGATATTCAACTTTAACTTATCACATTCATGGGACAGACCACTTTACCTGTAGTGTTAGAGCCTTTAAACGGTATGCTTCAGTTTCTCCCTTCCCGGCTTTTGTGCTGCTGTTGTCACAATTTTACTTCCACTCAGGTTATAAACCCCACAAGGGAGTACGTGTGCATTTGCTTTAAGTGCCTCCAGGTTGGCAGTCTTTTCTTTTTTCCTCTCAGAACTGAGAAGTGTTGTTCCACCATCTTCCAGCTTGTGTTGTTTCTAGTGAGAAATCTGCTGTCATCTTTACTTTGTTTTTCTGTGCATCATGTCTTTTTTATCTGCTTTTAAGACTTTTCTCTTTTTGCTGGTTTTAGGCAATTTGATTATGATGTGCCCTGGAGTATTTTTCTCTCTATTTCTTGTGTCTGCGGTTCATCAAGCTACTTGGATCTGTGGGTTTATAGTTTTCATCAAATTAGGGAATTTTTCTGCCATTGCTTCTTCAAATATTTTTCTGTTTCCCCTCCGTGTACATGTGTTCGGGTGGCTTGAAGTGGTCCCAGAGCCACAATTCAATTTTTTCTAGCCTTCTTTTCTTTCTGTTTATAGAGTTTCTGTTGTTTGTGCAGTGTGTTTGTATTTCTCACAGTAGGTTTCTTTCTTTGTGTCTTCCATATCCCTACTTAACATGTTTAATCTTTCCTCTAACTTCTTCAACATTTACAATACAGTTATAATAATTCTTAATGTTTTTATCTTTTCTGTCATTTCTGCCATTTCTGGATTGATTTTTTTCCTCCTCATTTTGGTCATAATTTCCTGTTTGCATGTCTGGTAATTTTTTTATTGGATGGCAGACTATGAATTTTTTTTTTTTTTGCGGTATACAGGCCTCTCACTGTTGTGGCCTCTCCTGTTGCAGAGCACAGGCTCTGGACGCACAGGCTTAGCGGCAGTGGCTCACGGGCCTTGCCGCTCCGCGACATGTGGGATCTTCCTGGACCGGGGCACGAACCCATGTCCCCTGCATCGGCAGGTGGACTCTCAACCACTGCGCCACCAGGGAAGCCCAGACTATGAATTTTGACTTTCTGAGTTGTGCATATTTCTGCATATACCTATAAATATTCTTGAGCTTTGTTTTAGGGTGTGACTTGGAAACAGTTTGGTCATTTCAGCTCTTCGTTTTAATCTTGGTTAGTCAGGACTAGGGCAGCATTCAGCCTAGAGTTAATTTTTCCCCACTAACCAGGCAAGACTCTTCTGCATCTTGACCCAGTGCCCCATGAATTAGAAGTTGTTTCCAGTGTGGATCCAGAGAACAGGTGCTTTTGTGGCCCTGATGAGCTTTAGTTATTGTTATTGTTCCCTCTTACCCCAAGGATGGTCTCTCCCCGGCCGTGCCTGCTGATAGCATACCTGAGAGCCAGGGCAGGCGGGTGGCAGGAGCTGGCTGAACCTGGCCTCAGTCAGGCCCTTCGGTACTGAGTTACTCGGTGTTTTGTCTGTCCCCTATTACAGTTGCTTCCAGAAACCACTTCCTTAAAGCACAGGTCTTGTAATGTCGCTTACTGGCTAAATCACCTTTGCTCCATACAACATGCGAACTTAAGTTCAAAATACCTTCCCCCCGTTCCCCATGGTCTCTGTTCGTGGCAGGCTCCCCTGTTCCTCCCTTCCTGCGCCATCCTATGCACCTTGTGAAGCCTCGGGAGCCCCATGCCCCCACGTCATCCAGGCAGTGGCCTGAGGCCCTGGGTGGGGGTGGCCTCTCCCCCTGCATTCACCTAGCGTGCTGGCACCTCTTTCTGGTCAGTGTCTGTGTCGCCCCTGCCCCGTGTGCTCAGAGGTGCAGGTGGCACCGCATCCTCAACGGCCTCTTGCCTTTGGTCCCACAGAGCTGCGGTGCAACCCAGGCCAGTTTGCCTGTCGCAGCGGCGCCATCCAGTGCATCCCCCTCCCCTGGCAGTGTGACGGCTTGGTGACCTGTGAGGATGAGAGTGATGAAGCCAACTGTCCAGGTGAGTGTCAGGCCGGGGGACGCGTGTGGTGGCCGCCCTCCCCTCCTCCCTCTCTCTTTCTGTGTCTCTTTAAAAAATGCATGCCCAGTGCTGCAGGTCCCAGTGCGGCCGGTTGCAGGGCCAGGGCCATGGGGGGGCATGAGGGGACCCAAGAGGCCACATTTGGGGGCACCGCTGCCCACAGCGAGCCCCTGTGTGGCAGCCCTGGTGACCGGCCGTGGCCCTCTTGTCATCCTGCCCACTTGGGCCCTGGAGACAGGGGTGGATGCCACACGAAATCTGAGTTGCAGCTCCTTTGCTCAGTTCTGCCCCCGTCCCCTCGATGAGGGTTGCCCCCAAGAGCAGTGTGTTCATGGCAGCCCTGGCTCTCAGCTTGGTCCAGGGTGTGTGCGTGTGCCTGTGACACACACACATAACACACTCATCCGCTGAAGACCTGGGTGTCGGCTCGAGGTGTTGGACAGTATCTGCCTGTGAAGGTGACTGTTGAGAGGCGACCCCTCCCGGTCGTCCTGGATCCTGTTCTGGCTTGGCTATCTCTTGCATGTCTCTGGTTGAGGTGTCTCTTTTTGGTGACATTGGGGATAGTGACGGCCAGGCTGGGAGCCTCCAGGGCAGGCCGTGTCTGGGAGCCCACCCAGTCATTGAATATCTTTGTGGGTGCGGGGTGCAGGCAGGGTCTCAGCTGTGACCTCCCTGATGTGGTGAAGTTTAAGTAAATCCATGGAAAGTCCTAGCCGTGCTAGGTCTGGCTGCTTTTGAACTTGGACTGCAGGACTTCTTGAGTGACCACAAGAAATTATTTCATTGTCCTGCTAAAAGCCTGCTAAAATTATAACAAAAGAGAACAAAAGAGTACAAAATATGTAAAACCACAGGGACCAAGAAAATGGGAAAAGATGACACAGTAGATCAGTAATTTCAGCAGTATTTTGGGGAGGTAGAAAGCAGATGGTGTGCCTGATGCAGTCTGGGCCTTCAGGACAGTCCCTGCCTTTCAGGGGCTGGAGCTGTCTTGCCCAGACCCCATGCCAGAGGCTTTTGGTGTTGTTTAGCCCCTGAGATGCATTCCTGTGGCATTTGGAAGGTGGAAGGTAGGGAGCCCCTTCTTCCCCTGGCCACAGTGTGGGTGTGTGGGCTCAGACAGTGGGAGCGTGGCAGGGCTGCAGAGTGGTGGTGGTCCCGGCAGCATTTTCTGCTCAGCGGTGGGTGGCAGACTGGCCTGCTCGCTCTCAGCTGCAGCACAGAGGGGGCATTGACGGTTAGAGGTGGCCCATTTTCTTTGTGCACCCCCAGCCTTGTCAGTTGTTTGAAAGCACAAATTCCCTTTGTGTTGGAAATACCTATGTGGTCCCTGCTCTCTTGAGTGAACCATGTCTGATACAAACGGGAATATAAAAGTTTTACTGGAGAAGAATTCACAGCTTTATTGAGACATTAAAGAAGACTTGCATAAGAAGAGACAGGGTGTTCTTAGCAAGGAAGGTTCAGTGTGGTAAAGCTGCCTGTTCTTCTTATATTGATCTGTGGATTCAGTGTTCTGGGAAATATGACAAGTCAGTTCTAAAACCCGTGGAAGGATAAAGTCCTAATATCATTGGTCCACTTTGAAGAAGAGAAAGAAGCACACACCAGCCTTGCCAGTGCTGAGGCTTCCTTCACAGTTGGCTCAGGGATTGGCTGGTGAGACAGAAGAGCTGCCAGAAATGGACCAGAGAAACTTGATTTGAGACAGAAGTGGATTACCCGTCACTAGACAAAGGATGGAGTCCAAAAGGAATGCCATCAGATCCCTGATGAACAGTGTCGGTTTCAGATTAATTGAAGAAAAACTCCTCGAAGACCGTAGAGGAGAATACCTTTATGACCTTGGTAGGGAAGTTTTTTTTAAGTCACAAAAAAATGTTAACTCTTAAATAGAAACGACCAGTCTTACCAGATTAAAATTAAGGTCTCCCCTTTATCAAAAAGCCCCAATAAAGAATGTGAACAGACAAGTACAGAGTGGGAAGCCTATAAAGGATTATAATCCAGCGTGTGTAGAGGACTCCTGCGGATGGACAAAAGACGGTCAGGCATGTCAACGAATAAGAAAAACGAACAAGAATGGTGGCTCAACACATAAAGAGATGTCCTACCTCATTAGTATTCAGAGGCGACAGTGAGCTCCCACTTCGCAGATACTTAGATTGGCGAAACTGAGGACGTCTGACAAACCCGGGTGCTGGAGGTCTTTGGGCTGCTGGTGAGAGGGGTGCACTGACGCACCCACTTTGGAAAACAGTCATTAACCTACAAAACTGAACGTCCTCATATTCTGTGATCCAGGATTGCCATTTGGGGGAAGCTCTGGAGAAATTTTTGCAGTGCTGTTCATACTAATGTACAGCTTGGAAACAACCCAAATGTGTGTTCACATAGCGGAGTATTTGACCCAGCGATAGCAGGTGCCTGTTAGGTTCCTGTAGCAACACGGAAACTTTTTTTTTTTTTTGCGGTATGTGGGCCTCTCACTGTTGTGGCCTCTCCTGTTGCGGGGCACAGGCTCCGGACGCGCAGGCTCAACGGCCATGGCTCACGGGCCCAGCCGCTCCGCGGCATGTGGGATCTTCCCGGACCAGGGCACGAACCTGTGTCCCCTGCATTGGCAGGCGGACTCTCAACCACTGCGCCACCAGGGAAGCCCAACATGGAAACTCTTAAAGCAGGATGTCGGTGACAGGGCAAGTTGCCCCAAAGTACACACAGTACAGTAAAGACAAGCATAACTGAGCACCATCTCATTTTCAGATACATCTGCGTGTGGTAAACCAAGAGGAAGAAAGGCTGAACAGCCCAGATACACAAAACCCGGGCTTCTGGTTCCTCGCTGGTGGGAAGACGGAGGGGTCAGCCTGGGAGAAGCAGACGTCGGGGTGCAGCCCTGTAGCAGATGACCGACTTAGCGGGGGCTGGGGGTTCATGACGTACTTTATTACTAGGCTTTACATCTTACATAAGTGCTGCATGTACTCTTTGGAATGTTTCAGATATTAGACAGCCTTGTTTGTTTTTTAAGAGAAGCCAATGGAAGGAAAGTGAAAACTGATGTGACAGAGAAAATGCAGCCACGGGCCTGCTTGGGGGAGAGAACACCAGGAAATGAGCCAGTTTGCCCAGCAGGCCCTAAATGCCCAGGCTGGTGGGCATCTGGCTGGGGGTGGCTGGGCTTCCTCACTTCCTCACTTTCTCCACAGGGCTAGATGACTCATCCATGGCAGACATGAAGCTTATTTTCCACACTTTGGCCGTCCAGTATGGTAGCCATGAGTCACGTGTGGCTTCTGAGTGCCTGAAATGTGGCCGTTTCCACTAAGATGCACCACAACTGTAAAGTATACACTGAATATCAAAGAGTTAGTACAAAAAAGTAAAACACCTCATTAATACTTTTTAACATTTATTACATGTTGAAATTACAGTACTTTGAATATATTGGGTTAAATACAATTATTAAAATTAATTTCATCTCTTTTGAAATGTGGCTTGCATTATATTTCTTGTTAGATAGCACTTGGACTTACAGTCTGCAGAATAGGAGGCACCAGGCCCAGCAGAGGGGAGCCATGGAGGTGGTAAACAGAGGAATTAAGAGAAATTCTCTATGGGGACAGATGAGACCCTTGACCATATCTTCTGCCCTGCTCCCCAAATGGTTTGTTTCCTCAGGCAGGGGGTTGCTGGAGTCTTTTCTGGAGAAATTGGTGCATCATGGATGAGGTAGAAGCGGTATCAACAAGCTGGAGGGTTCTCACCTTGAATTCACCTGAACCCTACCAGCACCTGGCCCACGAGTACCCACAGAGCCTCTGGCAAGCTGGACCACCTTCCTCTTAAACATGAAAGACACCCAGTGCTCTCTAGACTCTGGAAGAAAACAGCCACGGGATGCTCCCTGGACTCTGGATAGAGCATCCTAGACCAAAAGGACCAGCACAGAGTGGCTGAGGTAGCTAACTCTGCTGTGTGTAAAACAGCAGTTAGATGTGGGGGCTCAGAACCAAGTTGACTGGGCTGGTTCCCCGCCTCCGCCTCCTCCGGCCGTAGTCCTGTGGGCAGGATGCTTTTTGAACGTTATTGTCCTCACCTGTGAGACGGGGGATAATAGTGCCTACCTTAGGGTTGCTAGAGGATTGATGTACACAAGGTGTGCTTAGAGCAGAACACAGCACTCAGCAATCACTCACTATATGTTAGCTCTTATTTTATTAATTCAGGGAGTAAAAGAAAACTTTAGCAATATATTCTTGTTTTTTTTGTGGCTGCGCTGCATGGCATAGCAATATATTCTGATGTCAGCAAAATGGCTGTTTCAGAAACTTCAGACGCCCATTCTGCCATGCATACATTCAAAAAGCAACTAGAAGATGGCTAAAATAACTTCATGGAAGCTCTGGAAAACGGTCAAAGTCTATAGCAACCATGGGAACACCCAATCAGGAAAAAGCCACATTCAAGTGGTAGGAAATATCATGGCATTTTTACTCACCCTTGGCCCACTTCCTCCCCCAGTGGCACAGCACAGTCTAAAAGAAGCAACAACCCAATTCCAAATTCCTTGCCTCCAACCAGAGGGAGCAGAGTGACCTTATTTGCAACATTCTGACCTGTCTGGGGGCTGCCTGAGGGACTGATGTCTGTTTTTTCTGACTTGGAACTCACATAGGGAAAAATTACATAGTTTGGATCTCAGCCAGCAAAAAACTGCAGAAAGTGTCAAGCAATGCTCACAAAAACTGGGTACAGACCTGCAGGTGCCTGGGGTAAGGGACTGTGGGTGGAGGAATACAATAGTACGTCCAAGACCCTGAGAAGCAGGTGACTGGCTCTGGGAAATTAAGACATTTTAAAGCAGGCATATGTACTTAAGAATCAAAAGAAGTTCACACACAGGACCAGACACAATGAAAGTGTAGAAAAGACCTAAGAAGACGTTAAGCCTTCACCCTGAGCTGTTCTCAAGGCTTAGAATAAACCCTGCTAATTAATGAAGGTCTTCCCCAATACAGAGCCAGTCTGCAAAGATTGGGAGAGGATTTATTCAAACACCTAATTTTCAACAACAACAAAATAACAGACATACAAAGAAGCAGGAGAACACAGCCTATTTGAAGGAAGAAAATTATGTGGCAGATACGATCCTTCAAGAAACAGTGGGCCTCAGACATACTAAACAAAGGCTTTAAAGCTACCATCTTAAGTGTGCTCAAAGAGGTGAAGGAAAATATGGACAAAAAACTAAACTGAATTGAAAACTTCACTAGAAGCAGGCTCCAACAAGCAGAAGAAAGACTAGGTGAGCTTGCAAACTGAACATTTGAAATTACTGAGTGTTTGGAACAGAAAGAACAAAGAAAGGTGAACAGAGCCTTGGGGACTTACAGGATCACCCAACAACAACCAACAGAATGCACATCTTTTTACTCAAATGTACATTTAACATTCTCTAGGCTAGACCATATGTTAGGCCACAAAATAAGTCTGAACAAATTTAAAAGATTGAAATCATATAAATCACAGTGGAATGAAACCATAATAGGTATCAACAGTAGAAGGAAAACTGGAACATTCACAAATACATGAAAATTCAACAGTATACTCTTAAACAGTCATGAGTCAAGAAGAAATCACACAGGAAATTAGAAAATATCTTGAGATAAATGAAAATGAAAAGAACAAACCATAGACTTCCCTGGTGGCACAGTGGTTAAGAATCTGCCTGCCAATAAATAAATAAACAAATAAATTTATTTAAAAGAAAACAACAAACCAAAACTTAGGGGCTGCAGCAAAAACAGTACTAAGAAGGAAATATGTAGCTGTAAATACTTACATTAAGAGAGAGAGATAGAGAGTGTCAGCTGGAGGGAGGGAGGAAGGGTCTCAAATCAACAATCTAACTTTATACCTTAAGGAAGTAGAAAAAGAAGAACAAACTAAACTCAGTGCTAGCAGAAGGAAGAAAATAATAAAGATCAGAACAGAGGTAAACAGAATAGAAAAACAATGGAGAAAATCAACAAAACCAAAGGTCAACAAAATTGACAAACCTTTAGCTAGATTGACTAAAGAGAAAAGACTCAACTTCTTCGTAGAAACACCGAATGGCTAATGATGCCACTGCTGTGGAAGGGCCCAGAGGCCGTGGGGGCCCTGAAATGGGGAGAAAAATAAAGTGAGTGAAGCCGGGAAAGAAAAAAGAGTAAAGACTCAAATAACTAAAATAAGAAATGAAAGTTGAGGGGACTTCCCTGGTGGTCCAGTGGTAAAGAATCTGCCTTCCAATGGGGATGCGGGTTCGATCCCTGGTTGGGGAACTAAGATCCCACATGCCGCAGGGCAACTAGGCCCACGGGCCACAACTACTGAGCTTGCGCGTCTCAACAAGAGAGCCCACCTGCCGCAAATTGCAGAGCCCACACACTCTGGAGCCCGCGTGCCACAGCTAGAGAGAGAAAACCCGCATGCCACAACTGGAGAGAAGCCTGCGTGGCAATGAAAGATCCCATATGCCTCAACAAAGATCCCACGTGCCGCAGCTAAGACCTGACGCAGCCAAAAAAAAAAAAACAAATGAAAGTTGGGACATTACTATCAATTTTACAGAAACAAAAAGGATTATAAGAGAGTACTGTGGGGGACTTCCCTGGTGGTCCAGTGGTTAAGACTTCGTCTTCTGGGCTTCCCTGGTGGCTCAGTGGTTGAGAGTCCGCCTGCTGATGCAGGGGACATGGGTTCGTGCCCCGGTCCGGGAAGATCCCACATGCCGCGGAACGGCTGGGCCCGTGAGCCATGGCCGCTGAGCCTGCGCGTCCAGAACCTGTGCTCCGCAACGGGAGAGGCCACAACAGTGAGAGGCCCGCGTACCGGAAAAAAAAAAAAAAAAAAAAAAAAAAAAAGACTTCGTCTTCCAATACAGGGGGTGTGGGTTCGATCCCTGGTGGGGGAGCTGGGACCCCACATGCCTCGTGGCCAAAAAAACCAAAACAGAAGCAATATTGTAAAAAATTCAGTAAAGATTTTTTTTAAAAAATGGTCCACATCAAAAAAAAAATCTTTAAAGAAAAAAAAAAAGTACTGTGGAGAATTATATGCCAACAAATTAGAAACATAAATGACATGGACAAATTCGTAGAAACACATAACCTCCCAAAAGAAAACTGCAAACTAATATGCCATGAACATTGATGCAAAAATCCTGAACACGATACCAGCGAACAGAATTTAACAGTACATTAATAGGCTTACACACCATGATCAAATGGATTTATTCTTGGAATGCAAGGGTGGTTCAAAAAACTAAAATGTGTAATATACCACACTAGTAGAATGTAGGAAAAAACACATGATCTTCTTGATGCAGGAAGAGCATTTGGCCAAATTAAACATTCTTTCATGGTGAAACACTCAACAAGCTAGGAATAGAAGGAAACTACCTAAACATAATAAAGGAGGAGCTTAGTGGAGGAAGAGGGGCTGGGAGTCTGCCATTCCCTCCTTAAATAAAGAACCATGACTTTCAGCTGAACTGGTATCCCCCATACCAGAGACCCCCTGTTTTACTTTTTTAGTAAATCCCCCGTGTTCTGCTAGGGTGAAGGAGGGGCAGGTTTCCTGAGCACACCATGCAGGGGTTGGGAGCTGGGTGTGTGGACTGCCTTCTCCCTGATTTTTTAAAAAATTAATTAATTTATTTTTGGCTGCATTGGGTCTTCATTGCTGTGCACGGGCTTTCTCTAGTTGTGGTGAGCGGCAGCTACTCCACTTGTTGCGGTGCGCAGGCTTCTCATTGTCATGGCTTCTCTTGTTGTGGAGCATGAGCTCTAGGTATGCGGGCTTCAGTAGTTGTGGCACACGGGGTCTAGAGTGCAAGCTCAGTAGTTGTGGCACATGCGCTTAGTTGCTTTGCGGTATGTGGGATCTTCCCAGACCAGGGATCGAACCTGTGTCCCCTGCTTGGCAGGCGGACTCTCAACCACTGCGCCACCAGGGAAGTCCCTGCCTTCTCCCTGATTTAATACGAGAAATTTCATGTCTCCAGAAAAGGCTTGAGAGTAGTGCAGTGAATAGTGCAGTGAACGCTCCTGTAGCCCTTACTTGGATTCATCAACCATTAGCATTTTGCTACAGTTGCTTTCTCTATGTACATTTTTTTCTGAACCCTTTGAGACTGTTTTACAGATATGATATTTACCCCTAAATATTCAGCATCTTCTGAGAATGAGATCAATCCACTCTGTAACCACAGTACAATTTTCACATGCAAGAAACTTACTATAACACTATTATCTTATATATAGTCCATATTGAAATTTTTTTCAATGGTCACAAAAGTGTCACTTACAGGTTTTTTAAACTTTTAAGTCCAGGATTTAGTCAAAGGTTACATGTTGTATTTTCTTGCCATCTTGCTCTGTCCTTTAGTCAAGAGGTGTCCCCAGCCTTTTTATTTATTTATTTATCATTTATTTATGTTTTATAAATTTATTCATTTATTTTTAGCTGCGTTGGGTCTTCATTGCTGCGTGCAGGCTTTCTCTAGTTGAGGTGAGCGGGGGCTACTCTTCTGTTGCGGTGCGTGGGCTTCTCACTGGGGTGGCTTCTTGTTGCGGAGCATGGGCTCTAGGCGCGCAGGCTTCAGTAGTTGCAGCATGTGGGCAGTTGTGGCTTGCGGGCTCTAGAGCACAGGCTCAGTAGTTGTGGCGCATGGACTTAGTTGCTCCATGGCATGTGGGATCTTCCCAGACCAGGGCTCGAACCCTTGTCCCCTGCATTGGCAGGAAGACTCAACCACTGCGCCACCAGGGAAGCCCCAGAAAACGTTTTTTTTAAATCATGAGTTCGTATTTGCTGTACCTCCGATTCTAATCTAGACTTCCTCCTCTCCTCCCCCATCTCATATTTGTACCTCCCTTTCCCATAAGAACAAACCCTGGTTCCCAGCACCATCTGTATATGTACTCATTTGGCCAATTCTAAAGTACACATAAAAGAGTTTTGGAAATACTGCTCTTGTACCACAGCCAAGAACAAACCTCCTAACTAAATTCTAGGATTTCTTCTCAGTTCTTTATGATGTTAGACTGTGTTGCACTGAGGAGGTACAGTCATTGTCTAGTCAGAAGCCACCGGATTCATTCCTGTTTTTCTTCTGTGTGATGTGTTAACGTCTGAATGTTTGCATTCAGTTTTAGGACTTTGCCTCCTCATCTTCATTTATTTTTTAATTGAGATATAAATCATGTACCATAAAATTCATCCCTTTAAAGTGTACAATTTCATGGGCTTTAGTGTATCCACAAGATTAACTGATTTTTTTTTTAGAATATGTAAAACATTAGCAAGATTCAAAACTTGTAACTGTATAAAAACATACACTTAGAAGTTCTATTTCCCTTTACCTGTTTCCACCATATCCAATAGGCCACTAGCTTGATTGGTTTCTGGCCTATCTTTTCTGAGTTTTGGGCATTTTTTTGATTACAAAAATAAGCAAATATGTGTATATTTTACTACTTGTTTCTTTTTCTTTACCGTTTCTTACATAAAAAATGTGTCTTACTGTGTGTACTTTTTGCCCTGATTTTTTTTCTTTTTTAATTCAGTAGAATATCCTTAAAATAACTCTGTATTAATTCATAACGTATTTAAAAAAAAATTCTTTCTTACTGTTATATTGCTCTCCATCTTAGGAATGTACCGTATTTTATTTAGCCAGTCTCCTATGTGTGGGCCTTTAGGTTGTCCTCATTAGTTTGCTATTAAAAATAATGTCACGGTAAGTAACCTTGTGCATATGCGGGGTTATGGGGGGGGCTTTTTTGTTTTGGAGGGGGTTTTGGAGATGTATCATCAGTGTAAATTCTTAAATGTCGGATTGCTGGGTCTAAGGGTCAATGTATATAGTTTGCAAATTCTTTACTTTGCCCAGCTGCTGGCCTAGGATTTAGCTTTCTAGGCTCAAATAAATTTGGAGTGATTTACTTCTAAAATAAGACAATTTTGAGACTGACAAATGCTAAACTGGATGGTATACTGGGACAGCGGGCATAACCAGGCATCTTAGGACATGTGGTCACCTTCTCTACGTTATCACTTGTCCTTGTGTTTTCCAGTTGTTGTTTTTTTTAAATAAATTTATTTATTTATTTTTGGCTGTGTTGGGTCTTCATTGCTGCACGCAGGCTTCCTCTAGTTGCGGGGAGCAGGGTCTACTCTTCAATGTGGTGTGCGGGCTTCTCATTGCGGTGGCTTCTCTTGTTGTGGAGCACGGGCTCTAGAGTGCAGGCTCGGTAGTTGTGGCACACAGGCTTTTAGTTGCTCCGCGGCATGTGGGATCTTCTCGGACCAGGGCTCGAACCTGTATCCCCTGCATTGGCAGGTGGATTCTTAACGACTGCGCCACCAGGGAAGTCCTGTTTTCCAGTTTTTAGAACTTTGTCATTCTCTTAACTGTTCTGTTTGTCCTAGTGACTGCCTTTTTAAAAATCCTGTTACTGGACGTCCCTGGCAGTCCAGTGCTTAAGACTCAGTGCTTCCACTGCAGGGGCATGGGTTTGATCCCTGGTTGGGGAAGTTCTACATGCCGCACAGGGGGGCCAAAAATAATAATAATAAAATAAAATCCCATTACTGTTGTTTTAATGGGTTTCAGAGAACAAGTTGTGTTTGTTCAATCTGATATCTTTAACGAGAAGCTTCAAAAATGTTATTAATCTGGGATTTTTATACCCAGAGAAGTCAATGATATATGAGGATAAAATAAAGAAATTGTAGATATGAATAGACTCATAAATGTGGCTATACCCTTTCTTAGAAAGATGTGATCTTGTAAAAGGAGAGGGTTAAGCAAGAAAGAAGATGACCTGGGGTCCAGGAAACAGGGTCCCAGTGCAGGAGGGTAGCAAAGTGGACCCGAGGATCACAGCCAAGCCCCAGCCCAGAGAGCGGCCCATTCAGCCTGGAGCTGGAAGGTAGGCAGGGATTCCAGGAAACAAAGTGGAGCCGGGTGGCTCTGACACAGTGTTCTGAGTGTTTAAAATTTTTACTGTTAGCCTTTGTTATCTGCTGTAGTAAATGAAAAAATCAGTGGTTTATATACAGAAAGCTAAGAAAAATTTAAAACTGATGCAAATATTAACTCCAGGAAAAAAGAAAGTTGTTAGAGGATTGAAATAACCTTAGTATGCTATTTGGTTCACAAGTGAAGAATACTTACATTATTACATTATTCTACTGACTTTAGTTTTGAAATTGATGCTACTCTGTTGGGAAGGTAAGAGTGTATGTGAGCTAATAATAAGCCTGTACCTGCCTGACCTTAAGTCAGTGGGTAACACTTACAATTGAGACCACTAGAAATAGCAAGGTAAACCTATTATTCGGAAATATAGACATAACAGAAGAAATAAGTAAAAATAAGTAATTCTTTTTAAACTACCAGAAGAAGTAAGAAAAAATAATTTAAAAACTATCTGAAGAATTTTCTGTGGGAAATGGGATTAGGAGCAGGGGGCTGGGGGAGGGGAGGCAGGATTTCTATTTCATCCTGTGATGTACATACCTAAGAATTGAGAAGACCTTGAGGGAGGAGCCCCACTCAGGTCAGTCTGCTTCTGCCACAGCACTCCTGGCATCTGAGAGCCGTGGCCGCAGGTGGAGCGTGCCTGGGACTGGTGGCTTCAGCTCCTGTCCCAGGCAGTAGCAGAAGGTAAAATGTCCCTTCTGTGAACTTGTGCCCTGAGACATTCATGGACCTATAGGAGCCGCAGGAGGGAGGCAGATTTGGAACTTGAAACTTATAGGGCTGTGTTTTTGCAGTTAATCTCTGTGTACCGCATATACTGTTCACATGGGTATAAAATGGGAAGACAGAGTGCTCATGTTGGCATGTCCCTGATGGAACAGAGACAGAGATGGTGGTCCCTGGGGCTCCCCCAAACCATCAACCTTTAGCCCAGTGAGATCCCCCTGAGCGACATCACTGGCCCCAGCTGTGGGGAAAGAGAATCAGTTTAAAGAACGTGTTCAGCGTAACGGAAATGCTATTAGTAACTGTATTTCCTGGCTCTCTGGTTTTAGAAATCCTGCGTTGGTTAGCAAGTATTGGTTAACTTAGAGACATTTGATTTTTGACCATGATTCTAAACCTGTTTGGTGTGAAATAGGACAGTGACATGTGTCCCGACAGCTCAGAGCACTGAAGAGGCTCCAGTCTGTCCTGCCCTCTCCCTCATTCGGAGACGTTACAGGCTCATCTGGACAAGTTTTAAGTTTCTGGAAACACAAATTAGAATCACTCACATTTTGTCCTTTATTTGCACATCATCTTCTTTTCCGGCCACTTGCTGTTGGGAGCAGCAAGCAGGACACTGCCTGCCCTGACTACTGACTCAGATTCCCCGTTGGACTCGAGGCCTCCAGCTCTTGTTGCCCTGATCTCCAAGGGCACACGAGGGTCCTGAGGCGGGACACTTCTGCTCTGAAGCAGGTCTGTCACGGCCTTGCCTGCCTCCCCATCTCAGACATTCCCTCTTCCTCAGATTTTCAGTAGCGTTTCAGCCGGGTCTCCTCCTTGGGCTCCCATTCTGAAGTCCGGGGACGGACATCTGAAGAGAGAGGAGCACTCCTTCGGAGACGTCAGGGCTGGACTCAGGTTGGGTTCCAGGCTTGGGCTCATCCCCGTCCCCACCAGAGGGAGTGAGAGTGAGACCTCCCACTAAGGGGTCAGGGCCACCTGCTGCCGGGTGCCTGGGACAGTGCCTAGAGCTGCTCTGGGGCATCTGCACCCTGAAACCCGCACTCTGGGGCTGGCCGCACACCCTCCAGTTGGCCGCCGCGCTGTCTGTGGGGCTCAGAGAAAACTCCTTATTGTCAGAGGTGGTCCTAAGAGTGCTGTAAGACTGCTGATCCAGTGAACTCTGCCTTCCCCAGCCACCCTCACCTCTTGCTTCTGGCCCCCAGGACACTCAGGGGGCCTGTGTCTGTTGGTGGGTTTCGGTGGCAGCATGTAAAGGACGCTGAATAATGAGTGATGAGGGGATGGATGTGGGCGTTTGGATATGAAGGAAAATGGAGTAGAGAGGAAGGCTCAGAATTGCTGCCTGAACCACAGAGAAGCCTGCTCATCACAGAGCAGCGTCCTCCACCGCCACCAGGCTTTCTGGTTACTTTACTGTGCTGTTTCACCTGCCCCCCCACCCCCTCCCCGGGCTGCAGATGGCTTCACTGCGGGCCGCATCCTGGCCACCTGGTGTTCGGTGCCCCCGGCAGAACCGGTCCTTTTCTTTCTCTCCCCTCTGCCCTAGATTCCTCGTCCCTCTGTGAGCAGTTTGACCGGTTATATACCAGGTGCCCAGGTGCTGTGCTTGGTCTGGGGAAGAGGCCAAGACCAAGTGGAACCACAGGTCTTGCTCGTTTGAGCAGGCAGAAGGGAGGTGTGCAGAGCAGGCAGAAAGGAGGTGTGAAGTGCAGGCGTAGCGAAATATGCTTCAGCTACACCCAAGCTGGTCTTCAAGCTTGTCTCAGGCATGCCCGGTTTTGGCCTTTGCCCAGGCTGCGCCCTCTGCCTGGGAGGGCTCTGCTCCCCTCCCTCCTTATCCCTCAGCCCAGTGGGGATCTGCCCACTCCTCTGCCTGGCGCCCTGGAGGGACAGAGGCAGGGGCTTTGCATTGTCTCCTCCGGGGAGCGGGAAGTGGTGGTTCCCAGACGTGTGCATGAGGCACCCCAGTCCCAGAGAGCTGAAGCCGTCCCACCCCAGGGCAGTGTTTGAAGAGGGCAGCTTCTCCTCTAGGTCTTTGCCTGGGGTCCAACTTATCTCAGGCACTGGGAACACATTTTATGTGTTAGAGTAATTGGCAAGCTGATCCCATCACCTGCCTGGGAAGGGACTATGGAAACTCCGAGGAAATACTCTACTGAGTAGTTAGTGGAAGAGGGACAAAGCTGCTAGGGTCTCAGAAGGACGCACATGTGCTTCTTCTACAAAAATTAGAAAATGCAGGCAGCTCCAGCTTGGAACCTTAGGAGTTGTGGTAATTAAAGAAATCGATTCACAGATGCTGAGCAGCCATTGAAAGTGATCTTCACTCAAGAATATGGAAAGCTGTTTATAGTCTTCAGCTTGCAAAGCAAATCATAAAATAGTGCTTGATGTGATCCCAATAGTTTTAAGGATTTGTGTAGAAAGGAGAGATTGGAAGGGCAGCAACCTCTAGAATAGTACAGTTTATCTGTTTCGTCTTTTCAAACTTTTGTATTTCTCAAATATTTTACATTGAATATGTGTTATTTTATAATGGGAAAAAATAAAGATGATTTATTAAATAAAAAGTGTCAAGGAATTCCCTGGCGGTCTCCTTTCACTGCCAGGGCCCAGTTCGATCCCTGCTGGGGAACTAAGGTCCTCTGCCCCTGCCCGCAGGTGGGAGAGGTGGGGACCGCCCGTTGCCATGCCACGCCCCCACCACGCCCATCGCCCCACCTTGGCATGCGCCACGCCCCTCCTGGGCCACACTCCACCCACCACATGTGTCTGCGAAGTCGTGCAGACCAAGTTCATCGCCTGTGCTGACCCTGTACCGGTATCCTCCACCAGGCGCCCCCCAGCAGGCAGAGCGCAGAGGCCCCTCGGAAACATAGCCCCTGGCTCTCTCCTGCCTTGGGTAAATCTCCTCACTTCTCTGGGTCTCCTCTCTCAGACCTGCGAATTACTCTTGGACCACCACACATAAAGCTAGCATTCTTCCTCACCCTGAGCTTTCTGGTCACACTTTAACCATGCTCCAGGCCTGCTGCACACGCGGGCCTGTGCCAGGTGCCCTGACTCTGGCCTTGAGGCTGAGAGAGGGGCAAGCAGACAGAGAGGGCCACACACAGCTAAGAGGGGAGGCTCCAGGTCAGTGGGGGAGCAGCCTGGGCTCTGCAGAGAACCCCCTGGGGCCAGGGATGCAGGAGGGTGTTAAGCAGGAGTGGGTGACCCTGTGATGTGCCCACAGTAGCCTGTTAGAAAATGCAACTGAGAGTCCCCGTTTCGTAGTCATAATGAAAAATGAAGACTGCCCAGGCGTAATTTCAGCAAGAAGCTCACGTAACCCATTTGGCATGAACGGCACGTTTTAGAGTTCTAAAGAAAACCTGAATAGATGGAATCTGTGCTTCCTCCTCCCTGCCCTCCCAACCCCCCCACCATCTGACTGTACCGGCGTTCACTTTGGCGTCTGGCCCTCATGAGCAGTGTTGACAGCCACTCTCTTTCTGCTTTCAGAAGTGATCGGGGAGGCGCGTCCTTACCATGGGAAGGAGGCTGTGGATCCGAGGCCGGGGCGGGCTCGAGGCGGCGACCCCACGCACTTCCATGCCATGAATGTGGCGCAGCCCGTCCGCTTCAGCAGTAAGTTGCAGACCTGCCCTGTTCATGAACAAAGGCTCACCCCCCACGTGGTCCCTGGCTCTCCCATGCCACTTGGCTGTGCCGGGGTGTCCGCCTAAAATAGCCCTTCAGGGCCTCCTTTGATGGGTGAAGCTGCACAATGACCTGCCCAAAGCCACCCAGCCCGAGTGAGGAAGCCATGACCTGAACCCAGGCTCTGGAACCAGGCTGCTTTTTTTTTAAGAGATGGTTATTACCTTTGGGGGCTGAACTGTACCCACCCTTTTGTAGGTGGAGAAGCAGGCTCTCCCTCCATTTAAAAATTTTTAAAAATAACTAGTTATTTAATGAACTCTCTACAATATTAGGAGTTTAAAAGAGCAGAATAAATTTAAGGAAAATTGAAAGGCAGAAAAACCACCGCTGAAACCCCCTTCTGAGTAGACATGCTTAGGTGTGGTGATGTAGTGGGAATGCTCACACTGCCAGCCTGAGGAGGTCTACCGGCTCATCAGCCACTTTACTCAGCGAACTCAGCGGCTGGTCTTGACTGCCCAGCGGCTACAGCCTCATACAACTGGGAGGCTCATGGTCTTGGAGGCAGAGCTCCCCTGTTGAGCCTCAGCTTCCCCCTTCTTGGGTGGTTTCTGAGCTGCTTAGATGCAGCATATACAATTGCATTTTGGAGTGAGGATGCTAACTTGGGGGACAACTCCCCGCCGTCCTTCATGTTTCCTAGGGAAGTGCCCAACAGGGTGGCACCACTACGAGGGCACGGCCAGCTGCTACCGAGTCTACCTGAGCGGGGAGAACTACTGGGATGCCGCACAGACCTGCCAGCGCGTGAATGGGTCCCTCGCCACCTTCTCCACTGACCAGGAGCTGCGCTTCGTCCTGACCCAGGAATGGGACCAGCCCGAGCGGAGCTTCGCGTGGCAGGATCAGCACAAGTGAGTCCGGGGTGGGGTCCGGGGCCTGTGGGGTGCCAAGGCCTGCCTAGCATGATGGCCTCCAGGGCGTGGCCTCTGGCAGCCCGCAGCAGCCCCGCCCCCTGGAAGCAAATGGAGATGGGGGTTTAGGGTAGGTGTTGCGAGGGGGCAGGGTCTCTCAGAGGGGCAGGAATGGGCTGCCACCTTGTGTCACCTTGGGCCAGTCCTTTTCGTTGGTCCCCCTGTGTGGGTTCTGCTGCAACTGCAGGGGGTCTGGGCCTGTGTCAGGAGGGGCTGCTCCACTTGGGGCTTCGTAGGCCTGGTTCGCAGGCCATGCAGGTAGGTGGGGCGATCCTTCTGAGAAAGTGGGCTCTGCCAGGCCCATGCTCAGTACCTTCCATGGGCCCACTCGTTCAGTCCCCCAGACACCACAGGGCCCAGGGTGGTGACCAGGGCACGTATTAACTGGGGCGTGCCAGGTTCCAACCAAGGCAGTCTGGCTCCGGACCTGGCCTAGACCCCCAGGCTCCACAGCATCAGAGAGCAAGTGTGGAAACTGGCCAACTGCCGGCCTCTCCCAGGCCCAGCATTCAGGGGGCTTTGTTCTGGGATCAGATGTGTGCTGAGGACCCCTTCCACACTGCCGGGGCCAGCAGTGGATCACAGGGTCACCATACTGCCGGTGCTCCCTCCGCACGATGGCAAAGGCTGCCACACTGCCATAGGAACGCAGTGACCATGGCAGGTGGAGGCTCCACTGTTATGCCCTGTGAGCTTGGCAAATGACCAGAGTGAGAAAGATAACTCCCAGCTTGCTGGGTGGCTGAGTCCTTGGAAAAGGGAGGGGTGGGAATGTGCCCTCAGGATGGGCACATGCATGGTGGGGGCTGGAGGGGCAGAGTGGCACCCACGGCAGCTGGGGACCCACTGATGGACATCTCCAGAGCTGGGAGGCTGCGGTTGGGAGTACCTGCTGGGTGGGAGGCTCCAAGGGAGGCAGTGTGTGCTCATAGGGGTTGTCTTTTATTGAGATGTAATTCACATGCCATAAAACTCACCCCTCAGAGCATACTACTCTTTGGTTTTAGTGTATTCACAGGTTTGTGTCCACCAAGAACTAGGTTGATTTTACTTAGAATGTAAAAGCTTTATTGGTTCAGCTAATAAGAAGAGTCTTGGCAGGAGTCACCTGAGATAAAAACTTTTGCTGACTAGTGAGTTTATTATTTAGAATTTTAATGCATTTTATTAAAACTAAGTATCAAAACTTTCAAAAATCATTAATGCCTTTGAAGCTCAATATTTTAAAGATCAATGTAACTATTAAAAATGCACACATTCAGGGACTTCCCTGGTGGCACAGTGGTTAAGAAGTCACCTACCAATGCAGGGGACACAGGTTCGAGCCCTGGTCCGGGAAGATCCCACATGCCGTGAAGCAGCTAAGCCCATGTGCCACAACTACTGAGCCTGTGCTCTAGAGTCTGTGAGCCACAACTGCTGAGCCCCCGTGCCACAACTACTGAAGCCCTTGCACCTAGAGCCTGTGCTCTGCAACAAGAGAAGCCACCACAACGAGAAGCCTGCGCACTGGAATGAAGAGTAGCCCCTGCTTTCTGCAACTACAGAAAGCCTGCACACAGCAACGAAGACCCAATGCAGCCAAAAATAAATAAATAAATAAGTTTTTTTTTTTAAAAAAAAAACATGCACACAGTGGTGCCTGCTTCCCCCTGTCCCACTGAGGTCTCCTGCGATCTGTCTTCCTGCAGGTTGTGGGTCGGCTACCAGTACGTCATCACTGGCCGGAACCGCTCCTTAGAAGGTCACTGGGAGGTGGCATTCAAAGGTAAGGCTTCCTGGTCCTTCAGAAGAGTTGTTGGGCTTGAACCTGGGGGGTGTCATCCTGACAAGGGCGACTATTGCCAAGCTCTCCACTCCAATCTTCTCCCACCTGGGTGCCCGGTGCGGGGCTGTGTGGAGGATTGGGCCCCAGACCCGGGGAGGCTGTGATGGCCCAGCCCCTGTCAGGCCCTTCCGCCAGACCCAGGTGGGGCTTGGCCTCCTCCGGAACCTGTGGTGGCTTCTGCCTTGGCCATTTCTAGACTGTCCACCCTCGTTTCAAAGTCCACAACTTTAATTGGAGCATAAAAATGAGCAGAGTGTGCAGCGGACATGAACTCAGGCCAGAGAGGGAGGGACAGGCTTCCTAGAACAGGGAAGGTCAGAGTTAGGGTCCAAAACATCCTGGAACCGTCAGGCAGGTGGAATTAAAATAGATTATGTGAGTGTGAGCATGCATGTGTGAGCGTACATGTGTGTTGCTTTAACTACCGAGGTGATGTCAGGAGCCATGTGAGCAGCTGCGTTCCCACCCGCCCGTGGTCACCCCTCCTGTCCCATTGCCCGGGTGCTGGCAGGTTCCTCGACCTGCCACCCGAGCCACATGCCTTGCCCTGTCCCTCTTTGGGCCTCTCCTGTTAGGCTGCTCCTTGGGCCTCTGGCTTGAGCTTGGGGCCAATTCCTTTTCCCAAACACATCCCAGTCCTGCTGTTGATGTGTCTCTGAGGACAAGTGAGGGCTGGTGAGCCTGGGGATCCCGGGCAGCTTGCTCTGTCACCTCCCTGTGGAAAGTGAAGGGACGTTGCACTCGGGCAGAGCTCACCTGTCTCCCAGCCTGGGGGACCTTGTGGCAGGTGGGCGGCCGTGTCTCCACACAGACCGGTCAGGGCCCCGGGCAGTGGCTTCCCCCCAAGCAGCCCCCTCCTCAGTCCTCAAAGGTCCTGCTGGAGCATCCCTGACCTGTACTCCTGGAGTGTGAGTGCCTGTTCCTATTTCCCGGTGGAGTAGTTGATTCGGAAATGGCCATTAGGTTTCCAGGCTCAAGAGTCATAGCATGCCTGCAGAGGATCATTCTAGTAGGTTCTCACCTGCCCTAATCCCAGCTCTTGGGGTGAATCCCTAACCCCAGTAGAGGGTGCCAGCCTTTAGGACAGTGCGGATACTCCTGGGCGCACTTGTGGTCCTGACACTGTGGTCGAAGAGAGTCCACAGCTTCTCACTGGCTGAGCCCTCTGAGGAGGAAGGGGCGTCTTTCTCCTTCCTGTGGGCACTGCCGTCCTTGCAGGGCCTCTGACGTTGTAGTAATGTTTCTAAGCGTGCCTGCCTCCCTGCTCCCTGGCCTGCTGCCATCATGCTGTGATGCTGTCTGTCCCGCAGGCTCCTCAGAGGTGCTTCTGCCCCCGGACCCCATCTTCGCGGCGGCCACGTCAGAGGGTGACGGTGTGTTCTGCGCGCAGCTGCAATGCTTCCACTTCCCCACGCTCCGCCACCACGACCTGCATAGCTGGCATGCTGAGAGCTGCCACGACAAGTCCTCGTTTCTGTGTAAAAGAAGTAAGCACACATCTGACGCAGGCGGGCGTCCCGTTTGGCCCTGTAGGCTGGGCCCCAGTGTCATCCCTGAGCCCTCATCTCCCCCCAGGACAGAGGCCCTGCCCACCCCGTGTCGTTAGGAGTCGGAATGACGGTGGTGACCAGAGGACCTGCCACATCTCGTGGTGTCCTGGAGCCTCGGACTCTCTTAGTCACCTCCCCCTGCTCTCCGCGGGTCCTCCAGAGGCCCTCACTCTGCTTCTCTGTCAGCCCCATCTGGGCCGCTGCCCTCCAGCCTGTGGTGTCAGGTCCGTTCTGGGCCCTCTGCCAGCTCGCTCGCCCACATTCCACATTGAGGTTCTTCCAGCCTCAGGGCCATGCTGTGATTGTGAGCCCGAGGGCAGGGCTCCCTCATCTGTCCCCTCTGGGGACCATCCCTGCCTTCGCTGCTGATTTGTCGTGGGTCAGGGTTTCACAGGGGCCAGAGCCTGGTTTTGGACTTGGCCGTTGGTCAGTCCTTGCATAGGCACCATCTCATCACATTTATAGGAGCTTCGTGACAAGTCCTCCCAGTTGGTGGGCTCCTCTTCTGTCCTCAGCCATCGTGTTGCCTGTTCTGGGCCTTTTCCTCTTCTGTATGAATTTGGGGATCAGTTTTCTGAACTCCCTTATTAGTTGTCTATTAGAGAATAGACTTTCTCTTTAGACATTTTTGTGTTTTCTTTCAAATCTTTTTTCTCTTTTTAAAACTTCTTTACTTTTTTTTCCTGGTGTTTCTTTTCTTGCAGCTTCACTTAGAAGTGGTAATAGTGAGCATTCTTATCTTCCCAACCCAAAAGGGATGGCTTTTAGTGTTTCAGCATTAAATGTAAGATTTTCTCTAGGACTTAGAAAACCAGATACCTTTATGAGGCTAAGGAAGTACCCGTCTAGTCCTTGTTTGCTGGGAATTTTTACATTACAAAAATGTATTGATTTTTATATTAATGCTTTTTCTGCATTTATTGGGAGTGTGTGGTGTTTCTTCTTTACTGTTTTACATTACTGCTTTGTTTATATTACGTGATTTTATCATTTACTCTTTCACATTAACAGATTTTCTCATTTTGAACTGTCCTCCTGGTTTTTGTATGTTTATTGCCAGCTTTGGTTTGCTGATATTTTATTTAGGATTTTTGAAACTGCTTTAAGAAGTGAGCTTAGCCTGTTACTATCATTCCTTTTCCACGTGCTCCTTGAATAGTTTTTGTTATCACATTTATATTAGGTTTATGAAATGAGCTGGGAAGCATTCTCTTTTACCAGCCTCTAAGTCAGTTTGTACTAGTTGGTTATAATCTTGACCTTGTTTGATAGACCAACCTTATAGGAGCATCTGGGCCCAGGGGCTAGGGAACTTTCTAACTTGTTACTTAGATATCATTCCACACTTAGGGAAAAGTTACTAGAATGATACAAGGAACTTCCTGTCATACGCCTTCTACACAGAGTCACCAGTTATTTATATCGTGCCACATTTGCTTTATCATTCTCTTTTTGACTATTTTTCCTAAATCTTTTGAGAGTAAATTAGAGATACTGTTCCCTTGAGGCCTAAATACTCAGTGTGTATTTCCAAGAACAACAGCATGTTCTTATATAACCACAGCACAATTATCCAAACAAGGACGTTTGATCTAGATGCAATACTGCACAATAAATACTACACAACAAACACCGCACAACAATCTGCAGTGTATTACTCTGGTGTTCTCAGTTGTTTCAATAACGTGCTTTACGGGTTTTCTTTTTCTTGGCCCAGGATCCAGTTCAGAATCATGCATTGCACTCAGTTGTGGTGTCTCTTTAATTTCCTTTTAGTCTTTCTGTTTGAGTAATTTCTATAGACCTGTCTTCAAGTTTACTAATTCTTTCCTTGGCTGTGTTGAGTCTACTTGTGAACCCACTGATGGCTTTCTTCATCTCTTTTTTTTTTAACATTTCATTTCTAGCATTTCTGTTTGATTCTTACGGTTTCTCTCTCTGCTGAATTTTCCATCTTGTATGTTGTCAACTTTTCCACTAGAGGTTTTCGCATATTAATCCTACTTGTGTTAAATTTTCTGTGTGTTACTTCCTTCTTCTGTGTCATATCCTTGATGATCGTGTTGTCTCTGGAGTTTGGTATTTCCTTCTGGTTTGTCATGTGCCTTGTTATATTTTGTTGAAAGTCAGCGCCTTGTATAGGACAGTGGAGGGGAGTCCAGTCATTTTGGTGCCTGGAAATAGGCTGGCCTTTCTTCTGTGTGCCTTGGGTATAGTGGGTGGGGGGCTCTGTCTCAGCAGGAGTCAGGCTGGGCTGTGGCTACCTTTATGCATCTTGTTTGCTACAGGGCTCTTCTTAGTGTCTGTTCCAGCCTCTGCTTTAGGTTTTCCCTTTGGGCCCCTCTTCAGGGCATCTGTCCTCAAGGCCTCCCAGCGGCATGGGCTCCTCAAGTGCTTCCCCACCTCCAGCTGGGGTTGTGGAGCCAGCAAGGGGCTTTTCAGCGGTGCCCTGATGGCTCCAGGTGTGCTCGGATTGGATGTGGTTGGTGTGGGAAGCTGGAGTGGGCTGGCTTCTAACCACTTACAACCACTAACACTTCTAAAGTTTTTTCATTTCAATAGTGTTGTATAAATTGAACCATATTGCTATGCATCCTTTTGGGATTGGCTCTCTGCCCAGCACAGTTCCAAGTTGTTACATGTGTGTCTTGTCAGTACTTTGTTCCTTTTTATTGCTGAGTAGCATTTAACCAGTCACTCACCTGTTGAAGGACAACTGAGCCGATTCCAGTTTTTGACTGTTACAGTTAAAGCTGCCATAAACATGTGCACACAGGTTTTTCTGTGAATATAAGTTTTCCCTTCTCTGGGATAAATGCACAGGATTGCAGTTGCTGGGTTGTATGGTAGTTGCATGTTTCATTGTTTATGAAACTAGTGAACTTTTTCAGAGTGTTTACATTCCCACCAGCCATGTAAGAGTGACCCAGTTTTCTCCACATCGTGGCCAGCACTTGTGATTTTCACTATTTTTAATTTTTAGCCATTCTGATAGGTATGTAGTACTATCTCATGGTTTTAGTTTGCATTTCCCTGAGGCTAATGATGTTAAACCTTTCCGTGTGCTTATTTGTATATTTTCTTTGGTGAAATATCTGTCCATGTCATTTGTCCATTTTCTAGTTGGATTGTTTGGGTTTTCTACTGTTGAGTTTTCAGAGTTCTTTATGTATTGTAGGTTCTAGTTCTTTGGCAGATGAGATTTTTACAGGTATTTTTTCCTATTCTGTAGCTTGTCTTCATCCTCTTCACATGGGCTTTAACAGGTTTTTAGTTTTGCTGAAGTCCAGTTTAACAATTCTTCCTTCTATGGGTCACTCTTTTGGTGTCAGGTCTGAAAACTCTTTGCCTAGCCTTACATTCTGAAGAGTTTACCCTGTGTTGTGTTCTAAAAGTTTTATAGTTTGTATTTTACATTTGAGTCTATAATCCATTTTGAGTTAATTTTTTAATAAGGTGTGAGAATTAGGTCAAGCTTCACTTTTTTGCTGTGGATGTCCAGCTGCTCCGGCACTGTTTGTTGAAAAGCTGTCTTGCCTTCATTGCATTTTGTGCCGTTGTCAAAACTTAGTCAAGCATGTTTGTGTGGGTATATTTCTGGGTTCTCTATTCTGTTCCATTGAACCTTCTGCATTACCACACTGTCTTGATTACTGTAGCTGTATAATCAGTGTTGAAATCAGGAAGTGGTTCCTCCTACCTTATTCTTCTAGGTCAGGATGGTTTTAGCTGTTCTAGAGCCTGTGTCTTTTCTACCTAAATTTTAGAATAAGCTTATCTGTCTATAAAAACCTTGCTGGGATTTAGATAAGAAGTGCATTAAACCTATATAGGTCAATCTGGGGAGATGTACATCTTTACAATGTTGAATCTTCCAATGCACGAACATGGTATGTCTCTCCATTTACTTAGATATTCTTTTATTTCTTTCATGAGCATTATGTATTTTTCAGCAAACAGATCCTCTTCATGTGTAAGTATATATCTAAGTAATTCATTTTCTTTGGAGCAGTTGTAAATGTATGTGTTTTAAATTTTGGCTTATATATGTTTATTGTTAGTGTAAAGAAATGTAATGGGTTTTTGTACATTGATCTTGTATTCTGTGACTTTGCTGAAGTCACTTATTCTAGGAAGTTTTTTGGTAGATTGCTTGGGAGTTTCTATATATACAATCATGTTATCTGCAAATAGAGATAGTTTTATTTCTTCCTTCTAAATCTCTATGTCTTTTACTTGTTTATCTTGCCTTACTGCAATGCCCAAAACTCCCAGCACTGTGTTGAATAAGAATGATGAGAACAGGTATCCTGATCTTATGGGCTATGTATTCACTCCTTTTACCATTAAGTATCATATTAGCTATAGGTATTTTGGGCAGGTATTTTTTACCAAGTTGACGTTTCCCTTTATTCCTAACTTGCTAAGAGTTTTTATAAATATTAGATTTTGTCAAATGCTTTTTCTGCGTCATTTTTTATGAACATATGGTATTTCTTCCTTAGCTTATCAAGATGGTGGAGTACATTGATTTTTTAATTTTTAAATTTTTATAAATTTATTTTATTATTTTTGGCTGCGTTGGGTCTTTGTTGCTTTGCGCGGGCTTTCTTTAGTTGCAGCAAGCAGGGGCTACTCTTCGTCGTGGTGTGCGGGTTTCTCATTGCGGTGACTCCTCTTTGCAGTGGCTTCTCTTGTTGCGGAGCATGGGCTCTAGGTGTGCGGGCTTCAGTAGTTGTGGCTCACGGATTGTAGAGCACAGGCTCAGTAGTTGTGGCACACGGGCTTAGTTGCTCCACAGCATGTGGGATCTTCCCAGACCAGGGATCGAACCCGGTGTCCCCTACATTGGCAGGCGGATGAATTCTTAACCACTGCGCCACCAGGGGAGCCCTGGGGAGAGCTTTTTAATTATGAATTCAATTTATTTAATGGTTATAGGACTATCCAGATTGTCTTATTTCCTCTTCAGTGAGTTTTTGGTAGTTTGTGGTTTTCAAATAATTGAGCCATTTCTTCCCTAAGCTTTTGCATTCATGAGCATTGTGAAATAAAAACAGTTACACAGGCTGTCCTTTTGACGTGTCTGCATCATTCTTTGAGCATTTCCAAGTTCATCTTGTGCTCTCTGGAATCATCCTTGGAGGACCTGAACACTAGTTAAAGCTCATTGCTTTTATGCCCTTTCAATGGGCAGAGCTAAGACGCGTGTGTGTGTGTGTGTGCACGTGTGTGTGTGTGTGTATACATGTGCGATTTTTAATACTGATTTAGTTCCTTTAATGGCTATAGGCGTATTCACATCTCCTAGTTTTCTTGAGTCAGTTTTGGTAAGTCGTGTATCTAGGGCATTGCCCATGTAATCTAATCTAAATAATAGCTTTTGATTTTTTTGAAGCATTTGTATGTCTGTCATTGTGCTCTCCTTTTGTTTCCTGATATCATTTACGTACTCTTCCTTTTTTCTTGATCAGTCTCACTGGAGGTTTGCCTCTTTGATTCATCTTTATGAACTCCCAGCCACAGGGTTTTTATACATCTGGTAGCTCAGGCTTGTTGGTGCTCTTGCTCAGATCTTTTTTGGCTGCGTGATACATCAGTTTTTGAAAGAGACATGTTATGATCTCTCACTATGGATGTTGATTCATCCATTTTTCCTTGATACTCTCTAATTTTAGCTTTATCTTTCTTGAGATCGTGTTGTTAGGGACATAAGCCATTATAAGTATTATATCTTCCTGGTGAGTTGAACCTTTCAATCATTAATCGAACCTTTTTTACCCATAGTAGTTTTTGTTTGTTTTACTTAAAGTCTCCTTCTTTTCCAGTGGTAGCTGTAAAATGGTGTTCCCCTGACCCCTCCTCAGGCTTGATTAATTTGCTATAACAGCTCACAGAACTCAAGAAAGCTGTCTGCCCTCTAGATTACTGATTTATTGTCATGAGGAGACACATAAGGCGAGGTCCCCAGTGAAGGAGCTCTGTTCTTGGGGAGCTTGGTGCCCAGCACAGCGGCCTGCAGAATGGTCTGGTTCCGTGTCATGGAAGCTTTCCAAAAAGGCCAAAAAGCTGTCCTTTTGGGTTTTTATGGAGGCTTCATTACATAGGCATGATTGATTAAATCGGCCGTTGGTGATTGATTCAACCTCCACCCGCCCCTACCCACCCCTTCCCCAGAAATCAAGGGATGGGAACCAAAAGTTCCAACCCTCTGATCACAGGGTTGGTCCTCCTGGCAACCAGTTTCCAAAAGTCACTTCATCACAGAACAAAAGACTCCTGTATCACTCTCTGCACTTAAGAAATTCCAAGCATTTGTGAGCCAGGAACTGTGGGCGAAGACCAAATGTATATGAGAAGTGTATGTTGGTCATCTGAATGACCAAACATATGTTTCTTCTAAATCACACTGTCACATACTTCTGTGAAACTCCATTCTCTTTTCCTCTCTTTGCAGCATGAGTACTGTATACATTAGATCTCTTAGTGTTAAAAACCCAACACTACACAGTTGTAATTGCTTTACCATCCGCAGCCATTTCCTTTGCCCAGTGCAGCTTTGCTTCCACACACCTCTTTCACTGTCACTGGCACATACATTCCAGGTATATTACCTTTCCATATGTTATGGGCCCAGCACTACACTATAGATATATTATTTTATACAACTGCCTTTTAATTAAGTTGAGAGAATAAAGGAGGAAAAATATGCAGTTATACTGTCTTATAATTACATAATTGCCTTTTCTAGTGCTTTTTGGCTTTTTGTATGGATTCAGATTACTCTCTGAAGGTCACCTGCTTTTTGCTGCAGAGCTTCCTTTGGTGTTTCTTATCCTGGGAGTCAGAAAGCACAAGTTCTCTCAGGTTTTGTTTACCCGGGACAGTCTTCATTTTTGAAAGACAGCTTTGCTGGATGGAGAACTCTTGGTTGACAGCTTTTCCTTTGAGCACTTAGAATTCATTATCCCACCGCCTTCTGGCCTCTTGGCAGGAAATCTTACTGGGGTTCACAATAAGTATTGTGTCATTTTTTCTTGCTCTTTTTAAGGTTCCCGTCCTCTCTGACTTCCCGCTTTCTCCCTGTGCCATGTCTGTTCTTTGTATTTATCCTACTTGAAGTCCGTTGAGCTTCCTAGATGTGCAGGATTTTGCTTTGCAGCGAATGTGGGCGTTTTTGTCCGTTGTGTCTCCACATGGTTTTCCTGCATCTCCAAGGGCTCTGCTCATTTTCTTCATCCTTCCTCCCTCTGTTCGAGCAGGAACACTTTTATGTAAGTTTCTTGCCCTGCACACTCCTAATCACGTGGGTTACACAGATTTGACTCCAGTCAAGTGTGGCACAGACCCGAGGTGTGGCGTCTTCTGTGAGTTTTCCTAGATATCCCTACCCCACTGAGAGACCAGAACATCTCCTCCTTATGTCCCTGAGGAGAACCACACCCCTGCTTCAGCCCTCATGCCCAGCATTGGGCGTGTCTCCTACCCGCTTCAGGGCCTGCGCCTTCACCCCCTCTT
This sequence comes from Neophocaena asiaeorientalis asiaeorientalis, assembly GCF_003031525.2. Lineage (NCBI taxonomy): Eukaryota > Metazoa > Chordata > Mammalia > Artiodactyla > Phocoenidae > Neophocaena > Neophocaena asiaeorientalis. The sequence continues at coordinate 6,784,436 of NW_020175053.1, forward strand.
GTCTCACACCAGCAGTTCTTCCTCCTCTGGTCCCAGTCGGCTTTGCACGAATTCACTGTGTGTCTCAGTTCCAGTGGACCGTCTCCCAAGGCTCATTTGAGATACATTCTGATGCTAAAAGGGCTGATACTCGTGACACCTGCATTTTATAATGGAGGGAATCTCACATGTAATGTGCTTAGGCACTTGAAAGCAAGAGCTTCTCCCCGGGCTCTCTGTCCCTGCTGTCTGCTCGTGGCCAGGTATGCTGAGCAACGTGTTGTCCTGACAGTGTGCCAGGTGGTCTCTCAGCCCCTCCCTGTGACCACAGGCAGACCCACCACCCTGGAAGGGGGTGCTTCAGGTCCATCTTGCCAACTCCTCTGCTGTCATGTTGGCCCAGGCCCGGGTGGGGAGTCAGGGCTCCTCTGGCTGGTGACCCACATATCTCTTCCTGTTGCAGGTCAGACATGTGTCGACATCAAGGACAACGTTGTGGATGAAGGGTTCTACTTCACCCCCAAAGGGGACGATCCGTGCCTGAGCTGCACCTGTCACAGAGGGGAGCCTGAGATGTGTGTAGCTGCCCTGTGCGAGCGGCCCCAGGGCTGCCAGCAGTACCGCAAGGACCCTAAGGAGTGCTGCAAGTTCATGTGCCTGGACCCAGGTGAGATGGCGAGCTCGGCCTTGCATGGGGCTGCGTGTTCACATGGCAGCTGTGACCAAGGGCTGTAGGCCTGTCTTCTCTCCTGGTTACACTCAGAACTGGCTTCCGTCGTGGTCCCCATTGGAGCTCTTCCTGTTTCTGAGTGTGGTGACGTGGAAGGTGATGACAGTTTCTGTTGCTTGCCATTATCAGTCTTTACTGTTAGAATCTTTAAGAAAAAGATTAAATATTACCCACAGTTTTGACATAAAACTCCTCCCCACTCGGTGGTGACTCACGGTGGACGCCAGGGGCCATGTGGTCTCTGGGTGACCCTCCTCCTTCCACTTCTGATAAAAGAGCAGCGGGTGGGACTGTCCTTTCAGCCCTTAGCACAGCAACTCACGCACCTGATTGTTCTCCACGCCAGAGCAGCTGGCATCTCCCTGTGAATTCACGACCTCAAGAGAAATGTAAATCAGAAGCATGAATTTCAATGTGAGCGACATGGGCTTGTGGGCCCCACAGCGGACGGCTTGGGCAGGACCTATGGAGGGAAGCTGGAGCCACATGTGAGGGCCACACACCGAGAGCCGTCCTGCTCCCCAGGGCCATCAGGGCAAGCCAGACAGCGTCAGGCTGGCTGAGGCTTGGCGGGCCGGGTGCTTTGGCGTGTATCCCAAACCTGTGTGGCTGGCTGTGGTGCATGCAGAGGCCATGTTTGCGAGGAGCCAGCAGGGGACATGGAGCTGGGGTGCGCTCAGGCCTCCCCATCCCAGAGGGTAGATGGTACCCGCTACTGAAGGGCACATGCCTGCAGATGTCTGACAAGCCAGTTGGGTGCCTGCCAGGTCTCCTGCGCCCCAGCCACATCACTCCAGCCTCCAGCTTACTCACCTTCCGTGGGAGTCAAATGCTGGCTTTCACAAGTCTCTTCACCAGGATTCCTGGTTCCATTTCTCAGGAGTTGACTTCTGCTGCCTTGACTCTCTGTCCAGGCTCTGTAAGAATGACCAAACATATACAAGCGTGACTCATCTGTGGGCATGCATGGCCCGTGGAGCCCACCCAGCTCTGAGGACTTCTCAGCAGACCACGGCCTTCAGGGCATCTGGGCAGGATCAGAGCTGCCACAGGCCTCTCTCCAGTGCAGCCAGAATAGCCCAGTCAAGGCCTCACCCTGCCCCACACTGTGGCCTTGCTTCTACAGCCTTCTGACTGCCTCCCAGGCCAAGCATCCTCTTCTGGGAACTGCCCACACTGCACCAAGGAAAGAGACACCAGGAAAATATCTCCTTCAACAAGGCTAGGACGTCTGCTCTCACCACCATGTTCGGGGTTGTATGGGAGGTCAAGGGCAATGTCAGAAAAGGCATCCAGACCAGAAGGGAAGAAATGAAATCATTTCTTGTTGTAGATGATGTGATTGTCTGCGTAGAAAATCCTAGAGGATCTACAAGAATGTTGCTAGAATTAATAAATGTGTTTAGTTTAGCAAGATCTCCAGATGCAAGGTCAATATGCAAAAATCCATTATGTTTATATATACTACCTGTAAAAAGTTGGAAATTGAAATTTTTAAGAAAAGTACCATTTATAGTAGCACCAAAAACCATGAAATACTTAGGTACAAATCTTACAAAATATGCACACCGTCTGTATGCTACAAATCGTTAAGACACTGATGAAAGAAATCAAGGGCATAAATAAAATAAAAGGTTCATGGATCAGAAGACTCGATATCACTAAGAGGTTAATTCTCCCCAAATTATCTATAGATTCTATACAGTACCAACCAAAATTCCAGCAGGGTTTTTTTATAGACATTAACAAGTTGATTCTAAAATTTATGTGGAAAGGCAAAGGAATTAGAATAGCCAAACCGGTTTTTAAAAAGAACAAAGTTGGAGGATTCATGGCACCAGATATAAAACTTACTATATAGTCATAGTAATCAAAACAGTGTGATTTTTTAGCACAAGAATAGACACATAGATCAGTGGAACAGAATAGAGAGTCTAGAAATAGTCTACACTTATGTGGTCAACTGCTGTTTAACAGAGGTACAAAGACAATTCAATGAAGAAAGGATAGTCTTTCAACAAATGGAGCTGGAACAATTGGACATCCATAAGCAAAACAAAAAATTAACCTTACACTACACTTCTTGCAAAATGGTCATACACCTATGTAAAACTTTAAATTATAAAATTTCTAGAAGAAAACATATGTTCTTTTATTTTTAATTTTGGGATATAGTTGATTTACAATGTTTTAGTTTCAGGTGTACAGCGAAGTGAATCAGTTAGACATATACATATATCCACTCTTTTTTTAGATTCTTTTCCCATATAGGTCATTACAGAGTATTGAGTAGAGTTCCCTGTGCTACACAGTAGCGTCTTATTAGTTATCTATTTTATATATAGAGTAGTGTGTGTATGTCAATCCCAATCTCCCAATTTATCTCTCCCCCCCAACATATGTTCTTTTAAAATTAAGTCTTTTAAAAGAAAACAGGAGAAAAATCTTTGTAACCTTGGGATATGCAACATTTTTAGATCAAAAGCATGGTCCACAAAAGAAACATTGATAAATTAGACTTCATCAAAATTGAAAACTTCTGCTCGTTGAAAGACCCTTAAAGAATTGAAAAGATAAACCACCAACAGAGAAACACAGATCGGACACAGGTCTTGTATTCAGAGTATATAAAGAACTCTCAAAACTCAATAATAAGAGAACAAACCACCCTGTTAAAAAATGGGCAGAGGCTCTAAAATGACACTTGACCAGAGCAGATGCACGAAGTCAGCCAAGCACCTGAAAAGATGTTCAACGGTCATTCAGCTCATTCAGGAAACAAATCGACGCTGAGCAACGGCCTCTCCTTCCGTCCTGCGCTGGTGCCCGGCCTTGGGGCCGAGAGGTGTGAGGTGCTGGCCGTGCACCAACCGGTAGCAGAGCCTGCATCAGGGACCAGGCACCCGCCTCCCGATTCCTGCTGAGCTTCGGCTCCACCTGCTTCCTCCACAGAGACTGGATGCTGTCGTTGGCACCAAGCCCAGTGGGGCGCCAAGCTCCTCGTGGTGGCCTGGGGAGGCCTGGGCAGGCTTAGGCATCAGACCAATGGTCAGGCCAGCAGCCTCCGGGGCCCCTTCCATTCAGCAGTGTCTGCTGCAGCATTATGTGTCTTCTGTCGGGGCCCAGGGCTGGCCAGGGACCTGCAGCCTGGACCACAGCAGGCAGCCCCACCTGGCACTGTCCGGGCCCCATGGAGGGACCTGCCATGTTGAGGGCCCCCGGGGGCCCCTGGCTGGCCTCTGCCCCCTGGGACAGTACTCTTTTCTTCATGTCTGACTGCTGGTACCTCTTCCTGGTGAGTACCGTGGATGACAGTCGGGGACCTTGGCCGTGTCCTTGGGCTTATTTTAGGACTGAGCAGGAATTAGTCATTGCAGAGGCCCGCTGCTTTAGTTACCCCCTGACCCTGGGGTTTCTGAGCTGGCCGCCAATTAACAGCAGCCCCGTGGGCTGACAGACCTCCTCCCGGACAGGGATGAAATGTTCCCTTGAGACCGGCATCAGAACAGCAGCTAATTAATGAGAGGATGTTTCCTTTCACACACTTACTCCAGTGTTATCAGCAGTAAATGCAGCTTTGGGGGAAGCTTTCTGGCCCCATGGGAGAAGGGCCAGTATGAGCCTGGCCATCCAATTGGCACCTGTGTTGGCTGTGAAGTGTCTCCTCAGGGCTGGCAGTTGGGGACTTGCCCAGGTGGCTGTTGCAGAAGTGGGAGTGGACACAGAGGCTCCCATGGCTCAGGTCACTCCTGCCCAGTGAAGCTCCCTGGCCTCCACGCTGCATCTGGAGGCAGGTGTTCCCAGATCCCCCTGGTTCCGATTCTGTGACTCGGCGGAAGTGGCAACCTCACGCAGGCGAGAGCCCTGGGAATGCCTGACACCGTTCTCTCCCTCTCTGCCTTGCACCAGCACCTCTCCTAGCAGCACCCAACAAGCCTGGTGTGTGCCGGGCAGGGCAGGTCAGACCCTGAGCTAGTGGCCAGTGGGATGTTGAGTTGCATCCCCGGCCTCTGCCTACCAGGTGCCAGAAGTGCCTCCCCCGCCTGCTGTTGGGGACCGCCAAAGGTATCACCAGAAGCTGCCAGTGTCCCCGGGGGTGCAGAGTCACCCTGGTGACACCCCTGGACATGTGCGGTCAGAGGCACAGGGCCCTTAGCAGAGTGCCCTGCAGCTGCAGCCTCCACAAGCAGAAGACTTTGGGACGCTTGGCTGGTGGGGCGGGGTTGGTGCTCACCACGGAGCTGCTGCCCAGGCCCTAGGCCCCCACCACTTCTGCCCCAAGACATCTGGGTGCAGGCCGGACTCTGGCCCCCCGAGGAAGCTGCTGCGGGACCCTGGGCCTCCACCATGGAGCTGGTCCAGAGCAGGCCCTGCCCAGCCTTACTCGGGCGGGCGCTATGACCCGATGGGGAGAGGAGCGTGAGTTGGCGGCGGGGTTCCCGTGTGAACACTTTCTCCCTGGGTGACCCCTCTCCATCCTGCGAGACCGTGAGTGCGCAGTTGAGTCCCTGGCGGTGGCCCCCAGGCTCCCCACCCACAGAGAGGGTGGGCACGGGGAGGTCAGGAATCAGAATAGCCAATGCGTGTATCTTTAACTGAATCACTGTGCTGTACACCTGAAACTAACACAACATTGTTAATCAACTATACTCCAATATAAAATAAAAAGGTAAAAAAAAAGAATCAGAACAGACACTGACAGGGCTGAGGGTAGACAGGGGCTGTAAACAGGGACTCTGGGGTCCAGGGGAAGCTGCACCTGCATCCTCTCCGGATCACCTGTGGGGTCCAGGTGACCCCAGCCTCCACATGTGAGCACTGCTGGGTGCAGGGGAGGGGCAGAGAGCTCTGGGCCCCCCGTAGGACTGAAGCCAAGCTCTGAACTCAGGCCACTGACACAGCCCTGCTGACCTCAGCTCCCCTGCATCAGGGAGGACCTGGGTGCTGCGGCCGGATGCACAGTCCTGCTCAGCACCCCGTCCAGCCCTGAGTGGCTTCCGGGGCTCAACCCCAGCAATGGGGGCGGGTGGGGAATGGGGTAGCGACAGAGCCTTCAGGAGGGGCTGAGGCCGGGCTGCGGTATCCCAGTGGCTGTGTGTGGGGCCTGGCACTAGGAGGGGTCAGGAGGTACACTGCCTGGGGGGCCAACCCCCATCCTGAGAGCAGCTCTCCCCGTCCGCACAGACGGCAGCAGCCTGCTGGACTCCATGGCCAGCGGGATGCGTCTGATTGTGAGCTGCGTGTCCTCCTTCCTCATTCTGTCACTGCTGCTCTTCATGGTCCATCGGCTGCGCCAGAGGCGCCGGGAGCGCATTGAGTCCCTGATTGGAGCAAACCGTGAGTGCCCAGCCCTGCCGCCCACAGTGGCTCGGCGGCAGTCCCAGGGCAGGGAGGAGGAAGACAGGGCTGCCCGGCAGCTGTGCCCTGCCTGCTCCTGCTCCCACTCCCAGGCTGAGCCACACGAGTGTGGTGGGAGGGACGCCAGTTCTGGCCCCTCAGGGTGTGTGGGCACCTGCCGGGGCAGCCTGCCCGCTAAAGACGTTGGACACCCGTGACTGGTGGCAGCTTAGGGAGCATGGTCCACCCTCCTCAGCCCACGTTCTCTGCCACAGCTTGTGCTGGCGTAGAGTTTCTGAGATTCCCCCTTGTCTCAGTGAGCAAGCCAGGAGGCTTCCTAGTCCCTGTGGGGAGGGGGGCTGAGGATCATGGTGACAAGGGACCACAGCTGCTGTGTTAGGGCCCCAGGGCCTCCGAGGGCACACGTGTCAGGTCTGAAGGCCCCGCATCACGGTGAGCCCTCCTGGAGATGGAGCTGCAGGGTGGGCAGCATACCAAGGCCATCGCAGGTCATGCCCAGATGCGCTGAGAGCCCGGGTTCAGCCGGGCACAGGCGTGTGACTGTCGGAGTGCGGGGTGCCCTGGGCCTGGACGTGGCAGGTCCAGCCCAGGAGTGATGGCTCCGGGCTTGTTTCTCTCTCCGACTGCCCAGTGCACCACTTCAACCTCGGCCGAAGGATCCCTGGCTTTGATTATGGCCCAGATGGGTTCGGCACAGGCCTCACACCGCTGCACCTCTCCGACGATGGGGAAGGCGGTACTTTCCATTTCCATGACCCTCCGCCTCCCTACACCGCGTACAAGTACCCGGACATCGACCAACCCGATGACCCGCCGCCACCGTACGAGGCCTCCATCAACCCGGACAGCATGTTCTACGACCCTGCAGGTGACCCCCAGGGCAAGGGAGCCATGGGTCACAACCAGCTGGCATGCGGGCCAAGGCCCTGTGGCCCCCCAACTTCTGCCCGGCCTTCTGCTTTTGCTTTGGTTTTCCCTTTAAGATGGTCCCACCGTCTGGGGTGGGCACACTCTTCCCAGGGTCGCAGATGGCCACTGGCAGTGGTCTCCCTGCCCCTGCCTCCCTCCCGGGAACTCCTGTTAGTGAGCACCCCTCGGGGCCCCCTCAGCAGGGCCCTGTGGGGAGTGGGGTGCCCGGACGCTGGGCTGTCAGGCATGGTGCACATGTGGTGAGCTGAGGAGACACCCCCTCGGCATGCCCTCCTGTCCAGCGGCCACTTGAGTCTGTTGTTCATCTGATACTATGGAAAATCATTCCTCACAGGTGAAGCAGAAAGAACAGCAGGTGTCCTGCCCATGGCCTGGCCTGTCCCTGGTGTGCACGCAGGTGTCCCATCCCGATTCCCTGTGTGTTACACACACATGCACACGTAACACAGCAGGCTGGGCTTTGCAAGGCTGGCACTGCTGTGTTCTTGGTCTGTTCCTGTCAGTCCCGTCCTTTGTGGTCTGCACCGGCAGGAAAGCCTTGGATTTGACCTCTGTCCTTGGGACACTGATTGTCACAATATGCTGTCCAGGGGGCCAGGGTGGGTAGAACAAGGGATGCTTCTGGGAGTGCGAGTCCCAGATGCCTCCGTAGACCAGGCTGCAGGGGAGCAAATGCTCCCCGGGGCAGGATGGCAGGACTGCTGGGCTGTGGGTGTCGGCCAGGGGAACGGCGGTGCTGGGTCCCTGAGCCCCGAGCTTTCAGAGAGCACCTGCAGGAATAAGGAGGGGCTGCCACCAGGTCTCCCTCAGACCAGGGTGTTCTGCAGACCCCCAGACAATTGGCTGGGCTGCCTGCTCTGGTCCATCTCCCGCACTTGCCCCCGTGTTCCAGCCCATGTCTAATGCATGTGAGCCCTGCCTGGACCCCCAGAGTCTGAGAGGGTTTCCCCTCCCCTCCCTTTGATCTGCTGACTCAGTCAAAGCGTGTCCCCTACGCACACATCATGCTTTGCTCACGGCTGTACCCCTGCTCCAGCCCCACACAGCCCACTTGCATGGCGAAGGTGCAGGGTGAGCACGGTGGAGCCCCGTGGGGCAGGCTTTTGCCTGCCCGGCGGTGTTGGTGGGAGCAGGCAAGCAGGAAGAGCATACCCCGAGCCAGGACCACCCCCTGCTGACCTCCATCTCCTCCCGCAGATGATGACGCCTTTGAGCCAGCAGAGGCCGCCCAACTGACCACAGGGGATGGTGGTGGTGAGGGTGCAGCGCCCCGGCGCCTGGAGCAGCCCCTGCCCACCCCCAGGGCCTCTCTGGCCGAACTGGAAGACTCAGCCGACAGCAGCAGTGTCCTCCTCGTGCCCCCTGACCCTGCCCAGAGTGGCAGTGCCCTGGCCACAGAGGCGCTGCCGGGGGGCGGCCGCCACAGCCGAAGTTCCCTCAATACCGTGGTGTAGAGGACGGCGGGCCCGAGGCCCAAATGGGCAGGGGAGCACCTGTTTGCCGTTGAGAAAAACGCTGATCCCCTTGGGAGACTTGAGGGGCCCCTGAGTGAGCCTGGACCCAGCTGCACAGCCACACCCCTGACGGCGGGCACACAGACACCACGCCAGCCCCCAGGGTGCCAGCACCTGCCCGAGGGTCTTTGGGGGCTTCAAACACATGCATAGCTTTGGGTCACTGTCTTTTTCTTTTTAAACGGCAGAAGGATGACAGAGTTGGTGAGACCACACGTGTCAGGAGCAGGGAACAAAGAAGGCGCCATACGCTCTAGTGGGGCTGGACACTCCAGCTCTGATGGACTTGCTTGCTGCCACTCACCCTCCAGAGGAGCCCGGGCTGCCACGCACGCCTAGCTAGCCGCCGCTCGAGAAGGCGCGCCCGGGTGGCGGGTGTCTGAGGACTGTCAGTGCAGTCGGGGCAGATGGCCTTGGAGGTTGCCGCAAGGGCTGCTCTGGGGGTGGTCCCCCAGGTCCAGTTGTGAACATCCAGCTGTGGGGGCTGGGGGCTGGCCTGGTGCCCGAGGTGCCCAAGGCCCTGAGGAGGGCAGCTGGGAAGGAGGCTGGACTCTGTACTGTCTTTCCAGCTGGGCTCCGTGAAGCTCAGTTGCACACCAGGAGGCCTCGGCCCCACCCCAACCATTCTCTCCCCGGCATCACAATGCGTGACCCGCCCTGGGCAGCTCTGGGGTCGGGCTGGGGCCTTTAGTCACGCATGAGTGTCCTGGCCCTGGATCCTCCACTGGGGCTGGCTCCTGGCTGCTGCCCTCTGGAGCCCCCACTCCTGCTGAATTTGCCCCTGGACCTGGCCTGACCCCACCCCACCTTGTTTGTGCCATAAGGGTTGTGTCTTTGGGGGGAGGAGGGATGGCTGAAATTCACATCCTGGGCTGTCCATCTCCCAGAAATCCACTTCCTGCCCACCACCGCCACCACTGGAGCTATGTGCCCAGTGGCCGCATGCCACCTTCCTGTCCCCAGCAGCAAGGTGCTGGGTGTCCTACTCTGGGGGGCCTTTGACTGAGGGTCACTGTTGCCTGTTTCTGGGCAGTGGTCTTGTCTCCTGACATGGGGTTTTTAGCATTTCTGAGGTTTGGAGGTTAAGCGGGTTTTGTGCGATTTTTAGCACATTCATATCTTTTCTACGTTGAATGTCTGGATCTTTTCTTTGTTGTGTGCATGTGTATCTGTGTGCGTATGTGTGTGTATGTGTCTAAGTGTTTGCAGGTGGTGGCGGTACATGGGGACTCAGGCCTGGGGCTCCCCTTTCCAGGGCCAGCCATGGCGTGCTGGGCGGCCCCAAGGCGTGGCCCTCAGCTGAGAGCAGGGAGCCCTTCCCTGGCCCCTCGTGCCCTCCCAGACCAGCAGTGAGCGGGGGATGACTTGAAGTGGGTGCTCTGTGGTGACAGCCCTCGCTGGCACAGTCTATTTCTGGACACGTTCTCACAGTCTCCCGTTGGGGACCGTTTTGTTCTTCCCAGGGCAGCATGAGCTTCTCAAGTTGCCCACAGACTGGGGCTCGGCCCACAGGAGCCAGAATGCTGCAGGTAGCCCCACGCGGGCAGGCTGCGTGCCGAGCAGGCCTGCACTCCCCCTGCCAAGGACTGGGACTGGAGAGTGGCTGCACTGGCTGCTGAAGACAAAGCAGAAAGCGTGTCCTGCCTCCACTGTGTTCTGGGCACTGAGCAGCTGTCACAGGCCTTGTCGGTGCTAGGTGAGGGTCCTGAGCACTCCTGCTTTGGAGTGGGCTCCCCCATGGAGCCCCAGAGGATCCTGCCCCCAACAGCTCAGGGTCCCTCCCAACCCCCGTGTCTCTGGCCCAGGCCTCAGACCCGTGTGTACAGGGCAGGGCTCCCAGGCCCAGAGCAGGCTCTGGGGGCCACAGATGGGGGCCTGCTTCTGGACAGGCCAGGGCTCCGGGGTTGCTCAGCCCACGTGCAGCACTGTTTCAGGCCTTGCCTGCTGCCGGCAGTGTCCGCAGGAGCTAGTGCCCCAGGGGCTGAGCTCCACTGGGGGTGGGGGTGGGGGAGCAAGGGGAGAGGTGGGGTCGGCCTTCTGCCTAGGCCAACCGTCATGAGATCTGGTTGTGCTCCATGGTCCGACGAATCCCAACCAGCCCTGGCTGAGACTCTTGTGCTCCTGTGAGAGCTGCTGACCTGCTTGGTGGGGGTGGGTGTCTATACGCCATTGTCTCAAGGCCTATTTATGTTTTCCTTTCACTAAGGGTTTTTAGTTTGGGTTTATTTTGGTTGGGTTGGCACTAATTCTTAAGATGCTGTGAGAACCGTTTCATCCGAATGCCAAATAAATTTGTGTTCTGGAAGAAGTGTGGTCCATCCTCGGTGCGGCCCCAGCTGGAACAGGAGGCTCCAGCCAAGTTGGGGCCGAGGGACAGGTGCAGAGGTGGCTGTGTGGAGGAGTTGGGCCACCTCTGGAAGCCAGGGCAGGCGTGGGGTTCTGAGACACCTATCCCTTCCGTTCTGTGGTCGTGGTCTTTTCAATAATTTCTCAGTTCCTGATGTGAGGAAAGAGGGCGCCCAGGGGACTCAGCCTCGGTTGGGTCCTCGCGCTGGGCGGGCAAGGGGTTGGTTTAGGAAAGACACTGGTGCGGCCCCTGGGGGCTTGGGGAGGCGGCCCTCGGGCCTGAACGCCTGCGGGGCGGCGGGCGGTCCGGGCAGCACCGCGGACAGCGCCTTGGTGGGGGGCGGGAGGTTGGGACGCGGCCCTCGCGCTTGGGAAGGCGCGTCCGCCGAGCGCATTCCGGTGCGTCGTCTTCTCTCCTGGCCACTCGCGGGGCGGGGAAATCGGAACCCCGCTTTCCAAGAGAGCGATTGGGGCTCGGGCCACAGCCTGGGATCCGCTGGGCCCCGGGACCTCCGAAACTGCTGCGGAAGCCTGGGTCCCACCGGGGCGGAGCGGAGGAAGCAGTGGCTTCCCAGACCCTTTGGTCTGCAGGGGTGCGCTGGTAGGAAAGAGGCTGTGGTCTTGGGGCGTCCTCCCCACCCCAGGCCCCCAAGTCAAGGCACTGGAATCCAAGGTGCCATTTCCCTCGAACTTCGTCCTTTCTGGTGGCCTTGTCATGTCACTTCTGGTCTCCAGACTCTATTTCCTCGTCTGTAAATGGGCATAATAATAGCATCCCCCCACCCAGGAATAGTTGGGGTGTGGGGGGGTCCGTGAAAGCGTGCAGCTTGGGTCGACGCCCGCGTTTGTTGCTGGCAGCCGTCCCTGCCCCGGGATCAGAGCGAGTGCCTGGCGAGCTCCAGCTGTCTCCCCACTGGAGGCACCGCCCCTCCGACCCTCCCCGCGCCTGGAGCCCCCAGGACTCAGCCACGCCCCTAACACCCCGCTGGTAAATTCCCTCGCTGGTTTCCACTTACTGCTGCACCATGCGGTCCCTGGGCTTGGTGCTCGCCTTCCTCGCCGTTCCGCTGGTGGTGCGCGCCAACTCGAGGGTGAACGCAGGACCCTGCCTTTCTGCTCTGCCTTACCCTCCCCGGACGCTCCCTCTTCTCCGCTTTAGGCCCTGCCCCTAGTGGGGGGGTGCGACTTTTGGGGAGGAGAGGTTGGAATTGGGGTGACAGGAGAATAGGGTCTGCTTGGCATCCACTGGCCAAAGCCCTGTGCTCCCACCCTTGGACCCCGGCTGGGATGGTGCTCAGGGCCCAGATGGCCTGCGTCAGCCCAGTCCCCTCCCACTGTCTGCAGGTGCCTGGTGCTACGACTCCCAGGACCCAAATTGTGGTGAGGACAGAGTGTTGTGTGAGGCTGTGTGGCATTGGTCTGTGTCCTGTGTCCACTGCACTGATGTGGTCTCTGCGGGTTTTCTGTCTGTAGTCCTTGGTCGCAGCGATTGGGAGCCCACAGTGTGTGTATGACTGTCCCCCTCTGTGTGTGTCCGGATCTGTGGCTGCTGTGCTCTCCAGTCCTTCTGTGTATGCCAAGCTGCTCACATCAGGCGGGACCCATAAGTGTGCCATGTGGCCAGCCCACATGTGAGCAGGTCGTGGAGGTCCCCAAAGTTGGCATGTGGCCGGGTGCCAGGAGACTCCCAGGCCCCTTCCCTGTGGAGCAGCTGCCTGCAGGGGCTGTACCTGTGATGGTGTTGCAAACACTATGTCCAGGCCAGGTTTGGGGGGGTGGCAGTTGTGACCTGTCAGGTGGATGCTCTTCCCTGGGTGTGGGGAGGTGGGAGGGCCACCTTTGTGCACCCCCATGTCTCAGCCCCCCAAGAGACCTAGACCTGTTCCCCCAGGCCCCACCTACTGGAAGGAGATGGCCCCAACCTGTGGGGGCCCAGGCCAGTCCCCCATAAACATCGACCTTCACCGGGTCCAGCGGGACCCTACCCTTGGACCCTTCATCTTCCAAGGCTATGACTCAGCACCTCCAGGCCTGTGGACGCTGGAGAATCATGGTCATACAGGTCAGCACCCTGGGTCAGGCTCCCCCTCCCACAGACAGGGACAGCAACCCCCTGCACAAGGATCAGGATCCCCACACAGGAGATGAGACACCCTACAGAGACCAAGGACCCCCTCCCACAAGGGTCAGGAACCCCTACAGATGGATTAAGAGCTTCTACATAAGGATGGGAACGCCCCCACAGGAATCAAAATCTCCATAAATGGCACAGGAAGCTCCACACACACAGTGGTCAAGACATCCCCCAGTGGAGGTCTGGAACCCCCACATAGAGGTGCCAGGAACCTACCAGTAGCAATCAGCCATTGTCCCTGAGGACCAGAAGTCAGGGCGTACCCAGAGGTCAGAACTCCTGGAGTCAACCCCCAACAATCCCATAGATGAGGTGGATCAGGACCCCCGCCACGGGAGGCTGCCTTCTCCCCTCCGTGCAGGGTCAGGGTTTTCCACTGCAGTCTGTGGAGCCCCACTTGGCCGGCCAGCAGAGGGGCCTGGACACCCAGGGTGTCATAGTTCCAAAGAGGCCCAGCCAGGGCGCAGACTGGCCTGAGGGGGTACCTTTGCTCGCACCTTGTGCCCTAATGGCACGAGGGCAGCTGAGTGGGGGAAAGAGAGGGTGTCATTTGTTCCCTCCCCCTCAGTGTTCCGCACGGACACTGGCCTGCAGAGCCTGCTGGAGATGCAGGGCGCCAGGCTGCCACCACCAGCCTAGCGTGCCCTGCAGCTGCAGTTCCACTGGCGGGGTCCCCGGGCAAGCAGGCTCAGAGCACAGCCTGGACGGGCAGCACCGCCCCATGGAGATGGGCCTGGTCATAGGGAGGGGTGGTGGGAGTGCCCCATGGAGGCCAGGGCAGCCTGGTGGGAGTAGCTGGGTACCTCCCGTAGTCTGTGTCTCCCCAGATGCACGTGGTCCATATGAACACCCGGTACCAGAGCATAGGGGAAGCCCGAGGTCACCCTGATGGTCTGGCAGTGCTGGCCCTGCTCTTGACGGTGAGGGAGGGGCCGTGTGCCTCCTGCAGGGAGGGGGGCTGCTATGTGACAGCCTGCTTTTAAGAAAGGGGGTCCATAGGGGTCTGTAGAGGGGACAGGTGGCCTGTGTAATCTTGGGTGGGCATTGGGGCCCCTAGAGGCTTTATAGGATGAATGGGTTCTGTGGGGGGGTGTGGCCAGTGAGAAGTCGTGGACCTGCAGGGTCAGTGGGGGTGGCCCTCCCCCCAGCAAACCCCCTTCACCTCTCTTCCCACTTAGTCTACCCTACACCCCCCTCAGTGTTCCCCCCTTTTAAGACCCCCGCTCGAGCCCCTCTCACTTGGAGCCCCGTTCCCAGGATCAGGATTCTGACAACGCTCGGCTGTCTGTCCGGCCTGAAGAACGTGTCTGCGCGCGCGGTGAGGGACGCGGTTCCCCGCGGCGGGGGCGGGGCGACCGGACACCGGGAGATTGGTTCCAACCCGCCGCCGTCTCTCCCAGGGGCCTCCGTGAACCTGGCGTCCACCTTCCCGCTGGCCTCTCGCGCTTCTACCGCTACGCGGGGTCGCTGACCACGCGGTGCTGCGAGCCCGTGGTGCTCTGGACGGTCTTCGAGGACACGGTCCCCATCGGGAGCGCTCAGGTACAGCCCGCGCCCCCCTACCCCCAGCCGCCCTGCCCTCCCGTGCGCCGAGGTGTACGCAGGGTTGTAGCTTCCCCCAGCGCCTTGGTCCGCGCGGCAGCCCCCACCCCAGCCCGAGGCACGGGGCTCTCCTGGGCCTGGGGCTCAGCCTGTGGCTCTGGCAGGGGCCCTAGGATGTAGACACGACCACCTTCCCGCAATAAACGACTCACAGAGTGACCTTGGCCTCCTATGGCTGGGGGGAGGGGGGCGGCCTGGGCGCACCGCAGCTCCTACGGAGGCCTCCTGTGCCACCCTTCCCGACCCCACCACAGCCAGTCCCAGACCCCATCCAGAACCCCAGACCTCCCCAGATCCCCCTCGGGGAGAAGGCACCCCCACTCCCATCCTACACGTTATGCCTGAATCCTCCGATGAGATGGAGAAACTCCACCTGCTAAAGCCTAAAATTACTATTTTATTTTACAAACGAGCTGGCTGACCACCCCAGACACTGTGTGGTTTAGTGATGCCTCTAGCTGCCATTTCCCAGAGGCCAGGAGGTGAGAAGCTGCTGGATCCCAGCTCTGCAGCACAGAGTGGTGGGTCCTGGTGACAGGGACAGTGAGTGAAGGGCTGTCTGTAACAGGTGAGACCCGACCCAGGCAACACTCCGGGAAGATGGGCTGTGGAGTCTGATGTAGGTTGACACTGGAGAGACACTGCTGTCGGGTGACTGCCTGCCGTGACGCTACTTAAGGTAAGTGGCTTTCGTGTCACTGTCAAAGCAAAGCTGAGAGTCCAGGGGGCACTGACCAGATGCGCTCTGTCCAGGCAACGCTGTCCAGTAGAGGGTGGGCCCGACTGTCAGGGGAGTGAAGCTGGCTAGAGTTAGGCTGCTGTCCAGGGCCCACGGACAGCACATCCAAGTGACACTGTCCTGAGTGAACCTGTGTCCAGGTGACAGTGTCCCAGCAGCCCACGTGTCCCCGGTGTCTGTCACTTGGTGTGTGGGTCACACTCTCCACCCCAGTGCATGAAGGTCCGACCTCCTCCCTTGAGACCCTTCAAGAAAATACACTTGCAACCACCTCCCCCAGACAGAGGAGACCTTGGGCTCTCCCGCTGCGCTCACTCCCGGAAGCTGACATACCCCTGGCCCGAGCCTTACCCCGCCGGGACTCCGGCTCCAGCTGCTTGGAGCCAGCCGTACTCCCCAGCCCCTTCCGATACCAGAGCGCTAGCCAGCGGCGTCGGAGGACCCTTCTCGCTCCAAGCCCCGCTCCAGGAGCTACCTGGCCGGTCCCAGGTAGCAAAGCCCCGCGGCCGGCGGCGGCGCGCCAGGCCCTCGCCCCGGGCTCCCTCCCCCTGTGCTTAAGCCCCGCTGCCCTGTGGGGCCCCCGGCGGCGTCTTCTTGAGGTTCTTCCGGGCCGGGGCCCAGCTAGCGCCGCCGTCGGCCGGGCTGTCCGAGGCGTTGTCGGTGGGCCTCGCGCCCGCGGCCAGGGCGTTCACGGTGCCCAGCGCCCGCAGCAGGGCCAGGCCGCGGAGGCCGCGGGGCT
>NW_020175053.1:6800558-6814060 GCF_003031525.2 Neophocaena asiaeorientalis asiaeorientalis
CCCCCGCGCCGCCGCTGCCTCCACCGCCGCCTCCAGGGCCCGGCCGGGCCGGATCCCCAGCCCGTAGCCTAGCGATCAATGGGGCCCGGAAGACGCTTCGTGGAGAGGGCCTCCGGGACGGCTGTGGGAACGACCAAAGCCTCAGGGAATCTGGCCAGGGGCCCGCGGAACCCCCGCAGGGCTGAAACCTGGGCGAATGAGGCCCCGAGGAACCGGGGGAACGACGCCAAAGGCTTGAGTGTGCAGGACTTACCCGTGGTGCTGCGCTGTCAGTGGGTCCCAACAAGGGGCTTGAACAGGCTTCTGGGCAGAGGTGATGGGGACGTGGAAGCGCTCAACCCCAAATGGGGAACCGAGCTCACATACTCTGCTCAAAGCCACAGTCCCCATCACAGTCAGGGGACGGCAGGTGTGGTCACGGCCTGAAGCCCTCCTCATTGGCTGGGGCCACCTCCTCCCATACCACAGTCCAGGCTGCTATCTCTGCAGTGCTCCCCTACAGCCCACACACAACATGCATTTCTGCCCCTGAATTCAAGATCCCCATTGCTCTCTGCTGGACCCCTGCCTTCAGGAGGCTGCTGGAGGTCCAGCCCATCCCTCACTGCTGTCTGTGCACTGGCCCTGTCCTCTTCCTCCTCTAACCCAGTGACCGTCTTCACCCCCTAAGCCTTTGCCTAGGCTGTTTGTCTGGCCTGGAATGTGCCCCCTGCTCCTCCCTCGCCTGGCTGCTCCCACTCATCCCACTTCTCCAGGGCAGCCTTCCTTGACCATCTCACCCCCTACCAGGGAACTCAGGCCCCTCCCCCACAGCACCCTCGCAATCATGATTAAATGGCTCTGTTCTCTGTCCACCTCCATCCACAGTAGGATCCCGAGTACGGGCCCAGTGGTGCTGAGTGGGTTGGATGTTGGATGAAGTCCTTGGGTGAATGAATCTGGGGCTGAGAGTCCCAGGTGGGGCCACCCCAACCCTGGCCAGCTGTGCACCTCCTTTGCCTGGCATTCAAGGCCCTCACGGCCATCCCTGCTGGCTTCCCTGTCCCTCCCACCTTACCACTGCACCCCATTCATTCTCACCCTGGTGCCTTGCCACACGCACTGCCGCCCGTGCCCATCACAGAGCCGTGGGCAGTGTGCTGTGGACCTCTCTGGAAGGCAGTATCCCCTGCCAATATGTTGTGCTCACGGCACCCGAGGGGCTAGTTAGGACTCTGGGTGCCCTGGGGCCTCCCCAGCAAATTGTGGGGAGGGAGGGCCTGGTGTGGATCCAGGCTGGGCTGGGAGGGGAGATGGCATGACAGCCACTGGAGCCTGTGTCCCCAGGGCCCACCAGGGCCTACCCTCTCTGCAGCTCTGTGCCCATGTGTGCGTGTGTGTGTGAGATTGGGGGTGCCGTCGACCCTGTTCTTGGGCAGCCTTGGCCCCAGGCCACTGTGAAGAGGCCTGGATCCCCTCGGTTCATTCATTCATTGGAGCCTGTTGCTCTGGAAGGTGCAGGGAGATGGGAGAATTTGGTGCTCTGTCAACCCCTCTGACCCTCCATTCCTGCTGAGTCACCTGGCTCCTCAGGACCTCCAGCCTGTGGCTCTGCTGCTCCCTAGAGCCTTGTTAACCATACCTGCCACCACCCTCCCCTCCATAATTAAAGTACGACTGACACAAGAGCCCTGCATTCCTCTCCAGGCCTGCTGGAGCCCGGCTGTGAGGGCTCTGCCCTCTCTGAGCCTTACCTGTGAAATGCAGGAGGCCCTCAGGTCCCCAGGAGGGGACAGCAGGGAGGCCGAGGGGGTGGGAGCGGGTGTGGGAGGGACTCCAGATTTGCTGACCAGCAAAGCAGTTAGGGATGTGAGAGCCAGGAGGGCCTAGAGTGGACTGCCCAGGCAGCCTGGGCCTGGGGAAAACAGAGGCCAAAGGAGGGGGTGTGATAGGAGCAGAGACAGACTGAGAGGGGAGGCCCTGGGGACCCCATGGGTCCTGAGGGAAGTTGCAGATGTGTTGGTTGGGGCAAACAGGCAGGGGTGGTCAGCACGACTCTAATCCCCAGAGGTCAAATTCAGTGAGGATCAGGAAGCAAGGTGTGGTGACCCTGGCCACATGTTCATCAGTGGAGAAGCCAGGGCGCAGGTGAGGCCTGCAGTGCGGAGCCAGGTTAGAGTGCCCTGGCCGGAGCTGGCTGGTCAGAGCCAAATGGCTGTTGTCCCTTCAGGGGACAGAGCTGCTGGGTGGGGGGCTGCACACAGGCCTGCTTTCCAGGTCCTCCCAAAAGCTCCTCACAGCCCTGGAGCCAGGCTGCCAGGGGGCTCCCTGTATGGGGGGGCTGACAGGCCCAGCTCCTCCGCAATCCTGTCCCTCTCTGTGTGCCAGGGGCCAGGCCAGCCGTTTCTGTGGGAAGCCACCGACCCCCCCGGGCTGTCCCCAGCCGGGCTCTGTGCCTTCAGGCCAGCCCTCCCACCAGGCAGGGTGGGCAAGTAGCTGCTCATTAACTCAGGGAGGAGAGACCACCCTGGGCTCAGCCTCTGCCCAGAGAAGGGGGTGGTCACTCTCTGTGACTTCCCTGTGGTCACCCTTGCAGTCTGTTGCAATTAAACCCTGGCAGTCACCTAGGCGGGAGGTTTTCTTTCCCAGAGCCTGAGGGCAGTCGGGAGCCAAGAGGGCATTGCATGTTGGAGGAGCTCTGGTGGCCTTGGGGGGTGGGTAGGGAGCAGCCATGTGACTGCAGCCTCACAGTCCTCAGGGGAGCATCTGGTAATGCAGGTCCCCAGGTCCCCAACCGCATGAGGTAGAGGGGGTGTGGGTGCTGAGGGCACAGAGGTCTTTGTCTTCTGCAGTTGAAGCCCCACCAGGTTCTTGGCAAAGCGGGGGATGTGGCGAGGCAGGTGGCAGTCCTGAAGCCAGCGGGATCTGAGGGCCCATGTTGGGGGTGGGGGACACACCAGGCAAGGGCCCAAGGGGGACAGGACCTCTGTGCAGGCCACCCACCGGGTGGGATGGGGTTTAGTTTTGGAGCTGGTCCTGGAAGGGGCGGTGTGGCCCGGGGCTCTAGGGCAGGGGCTGTGCTCTCCCTCTGGCCAGACTGGCTGGGCCTTTGGAGGGTGAGCAAGCCGTCTTGGCGGGGGCCTGGACCGTGGGCCCTGGGCTGTAGGGAAGGGAAGGCTATGGTGCCCTTAGGCCCCCAGAGTGCAGGCCACGTTGTGGGACCTTGGTGGACTAAGCCGGCAGGTCTGGCTCAAGCCATCGCTCAGCACAGTTCTGGGCAGCTTCATCCTGCCTCACGGGCCACTGGTGGTCCCTGTGGCCTCGCCTGTCTCTCCCCACCCCACCCCCACCCCTGTCAGAGCCCAGGACGAGTCTCTGCTGTCCAGGAGATGGTGAGGGCGCAGAGGCGACAGAGGCAGGAGGGCGTGCAGCGGCCTGGGGAGGCCTGAGTCCTGAGGTCTCTCCTTCAAAGACAGGGTCAGAGAGGGGAAGTGACTCACTCTGGATCCTAGTGCTGGAACAGGGCTTCCTGTGGGCGCTGGACTCGGGCACACCTTGCCCCTGAACACCCCCTGCCCATCAGGCCCTGGAACTGTGCCATGGCCTCCTGGTGGCTCTAGCTACCCAGGCGTTCCCTGGGAATTGTTCTGGGTCAGGTGGCTCTGTGGGGGCAACTCATTACCCGGTGTTGACCTTGTCTGACCTCAGTAATGAGTTCATTACCTGGTAATGGCTTTGTTTGCCTCATCCTGGCATCAGCAGCCTGGAGTAGCTCTGATCAGTCTGGGCTGGGCCCCTGGCCCCCCAACCTGCCCCAGGTGGGGCATCAGGCATGCCAGCATCTGTGTGTGCCCTGAGGGCCCAGCCTCTGCTCTCAATGGGACAAGCTCCCCAACCTTGGGCAGCTGAGGCCAGTCACCACTCTGTGCATCACCCTTCCACCCACAGATGGGGCAGAGCGGGGAGGGCCGCCTCGGATGGGCACGTTGCCCATGCAGGGGTCCTCGGTGTCCCCCTTCTCTTGCCAGCTGAGCCGGGGTCTCCATTTGACTGGCCCCTGGGATGGACCTCGTCTCATCATTCCTGGTGAACGGGACTGAGCCCCATCAGGATCCCCTCCACCTCCCTGTGGCCAAAGGTCACCTCTCTGTCCTCATCTTTGATCTCTTAGCAGCACTGACAGAGCTGGCTGTGCCCTTCCACTCACACCCTCCCGGCCACCCCAGACCCTGGCGCTTCTTGCTGCTGCACTGGCCCCCCAGACAGAGCCACCACACCCCCACTGGCCTCACTTCTCCAGTCCTTGGCTTTGGCCCTGACCCTCTCAGGCAACCTGTTAAACTTACGTCTGGGGAGTTCCCTGGTGGCGCAGTGGTTAAGAATCCTCCTGGCAACACAGGGGACACGGGTTTGATCCCTGGTCTGGGAAGATCCCACATGTGGCGGAGCAGCTAAGCCCATGTGCCACAGTTTCTGAGCTCTAGAGCCTGTAAGCCACAACTACTGAGCCCATGTGCCACAACTACTGAAGCCTGCACGCCTAGAGCCTGTGCTCTGCAACGAGAAGCCACCGCAATGAGAAGCACACATACCACAACGAAGAGTAGCCCCCGCTCGCTGCAACTAGAGAAAGCTGGTGCAGCAACAAGGACCCAATGCAGCCATAAATAAATAAATAAATAAATAAATAAATAAATAAATAAATAAATAAATGTTCCTATGAGGGAGGAGTCAAGATGGCAGTGTGGGAAGACGCAGAGTTAGCATCTCCCCACAACTAGGGTGTCTGCCGGGCGCTGGTGGGGGACTCTGACCCCCAAGGAGACGGGAGGAACCCCAAAGTGAACCGGTAGGATGTAAGTGGAGGCCAGGCAAGATCAGCGCCCCTGAGGCTGGAGAGATCAGGAGAGGCAGGTGGGAGGGGCCCTGAGGGAGGAGCAGGAGAGGAGCGGAGGGTGTTAACCCCACCCATTTGGGCATGGGAGCCTGCCGAGCTCCCAGGCTGGTCCCCTGCCCTCCAAGCTGCCTCCAGGCTGCGTGGGTCCTTGGGGGCATAGGAGGGAGGACAGGGAGATCAGGACGCAGGCAGGAGAGGAGTGGAGGGTGATTGCTCTGCCCACTTGAGTCCAGGAAGCCTGCTGGACTCCCAGGTGAGGTCCCCTTCTCTCTGAGACCTAGGTGGGGGGCACCCTGGGTCCCTTCTGTTTCTTGAGCCTAAGTCCCACCCCCCACAGCCCCCACAGCCTTTTCCAGCCTTGTGAGTACTGAGCATTGGCCCTGCCCACCGCCCAAACCTCACCCTTGCTTAGGCCCCGCTCTGCACATCCAAGGCCTTTCCTCGCCCACTCACTTTTTTTTTTCCTTTTCCTCCTCCTCTTTTTTACTATTGTGGTACTGATGTACCTTCCAGTTGTTGATTTATCTGTTTTTTAATTTTTACATTCTTTCTAACATATCTGTTAGTTTCCTAGTCTAATTTTGTTTTTTGCTTTGTTATTTTTCTTTTTCTTTTTTTTTTTTTTGCCACCCCATGGGGCTTGCAGGATCTTTTTTTTTTTTGCGGTACATGGGCCTCTCACTGCTGTGGCCTCTCCCGTCACGGAGCAGAGGCTCTGGACACGCAGGCCCAGTGGCCATGGCTCACAGGCCCAGCCGCTCCGCGGCACATGGGATCCTCCCAGACCGGGGCACGAACCCGTGTCACCTGCATCGTCAGGTGGACTCTCAACCACTGTGCCACCAGGGAAGCCCGGGGCTTGCAGGATCTTGATTCACGAGCCCAGCGTTGGGGGGATGCTCCTGCAGTGGGAGGTCCGAGTCCAAACCACTGGACGAACAGAGAACCTCAGACCCCGGGGAATATTCATTTGAGTGAGGTCTCACGGGGTTTGTCATCTCAGCACCAAGACAGCTCTACCCAATAGCCTACAAACTCCAATGTTGGAAGCCTCAGGCCAAACAACCAGTAAGACAGGAACACGGTCCCACTCATTAAAAAAAAGAAAAAAATGAGATGGCAAAAATATATGTCACAGATGAAGGAGCAAGATAAAAACCTACAAGATCAAATAAATGAAGAGAAAATAGGCAGTCTACCTGAAAAAGAATTCATAGTAATGATAGTAAAGATGATCCAGAATCTCAGAAATAGAATGGAAACCTGGATTGAGAATATACAAGAAATGTTTACCAAAGATCTAGAAGAACTAAAGAACAAACAAACAGAGATGAACAACACAATAACTGAAATGAAAACTACACTAGACGGAATCAATAACAGAATAACAGAGGCAGAAGAACGAATAAGTGAACTGGAAGACAAAGTGGTGGAAGTAACTGCTGAGAAACAGAATAAAGAAAAAAGAATGAAAAGAATTGAAGACAATCTCAGAGACATCTGGGACAACACTAAATGTACCAACATTCGAATTATCAGGTTCCCAGAAGAAGAGAAAAGAAAGGGTCTGAGAAAATACTTGAAGAGATTATAGTGGAAAATTTCCCTAACATGGGAAAGGAAATAGTCACCCAAATCCAGGAAGCACAGAGAGTCCCATACAGGATAAATCCTAGGAAAAACACACCAGGACACATTAATCAAACTAACAGAAATTAAATTCAAAGAAAAAATACTAAAAGCAGCAAGGGAAAAACAAAAAATAATATACAAAGGAATCCCCATAAGGTTATCAGCTGATTTTTCAGTGGAAACTCTGCAGGCCGGAAGGGAGTGGCAGGATATACTTAAAGTGATGAAAGAGAAAAATCTACAACCAAGATTACTCTACCCAGCAAGGATCTCATTCAGATTCGATGGAGAAGTCAAAAGCTTTTCAGATAAACAAAAGCTAAGAGAATTCAGCACCACCAAACCAGCTTTACAACAAATGCTAAAGGAGCTTCTCTACGCAGGAAACACAAGAGAAGAAGAAAACCCACAAAAACAAACCCAAAACAATAAAGAAAATGGTAATAGGAACATACATATTGATAATAACCTTGAATGTAAATGAGTTAAATGCCCCAACCAAAAGACACAGACTGGCTGAATGGACACAAAAACAAGACCCATATATATGCTGTCTACAGGAGACCCACTTCAGACCTAGGGACACATACAGACTGAAAGTGAAGGGATGGGAAAAGATATTACATGCAAATGGAAGTCAAAAGAAAGCTGGAGTAGCAATACTCGTATCAGATAAAATAGACTTTAAAATAAACACTGTTAAGGGCTTCCCTGGTGGCACAGTGGTTGAGAGTCCGCCTGCCAATGCAGGGGACGTGGGTTCGTGCCCCAGTCCGGGAGGATCCTGCATGCCGTGGAGTGGCTGGGCCCGTGAGCCATGGCTGCTGAGCCTGCGTGTCCGGAGCCTGTGCTCTGCAACAGGAGAGGCCACAGCAGTGAGAAGCCCACGTACCGCAAAAAAAGAAAAAATAAAAAAGAGATATGGAGGGACACTACATAATGATAAAAGGATCAATCCAAGAGGAAGATATAACAATTATAAATATTTATGCACCCAACATAGGAGCACCCCAATACATAAGGCAAATGCTAACAGCCATGAAAGGAGAAATCAACAGTAACACAGTAATAGCAGGGGGCTTTAACACCCCACTTACACCAATGGACAGATCATCCAAACAGAAAATAAATAAGGAAACACAAACTTTAAATGACACAATAGATCAGATAGATCTAATTGATATTTATAGAACATTCCACTGAAAAGTAGCAGAATACACTTTCCTCTCAATTGCACATGGAACATTCTCCAGGATAGATCACATCTTGGGTCACAAATCAAGCCTCGGAAAATTTAAGAAAATTGAAATCATATCAAGCATCTTTTCTGACCACAATGCTATGAGATTGGAAATCAATTACAGGAAAAAAACTGTAAAAAACACAAATACATGGAGGCTAAGCAGTGTGCTACTAAATAACCAAGAGATCACTGAAGAAATCAAAGAAATTTTAAAAATACATAGAAACAAATGACAACGAAAACACAATGACCCAAAACCTGTGGGACACAGCAAAAGCAATTCTAAGAGGAAAGTTTATAACAATTCAATCTCACCTCAAGAAACAAGAAAAATCACAGGGCTTCCCTGGTGGCGCAGTGGTTAAGAATTCGCCTGCCAATGCAGGGGACACAGGTTTGAGCCCTGGCCTGGGAAGATCCCACATGCCGCAGAGCAACTAAGCCCATGCGCCACAACTACTGAGCCTGCACTCTAGAGCCCGCAAGCCACAACTAGTGAAGCCCACGTGCCTAGAGCCCGTGCTCTGCAACAAGAGGAGCCACCACAGTGGGAAGCCCGTGCGCTGCACCAAAGAGTAGCCCCTGCTCACTGCA
The DNA here is from genome assembly GCF_003031525.2 of Neophocaena asiaeorientalis asiaeorientalis. Lineage (NCBI taxonomy): Eukaryota > Metazoa > Chordata > Mammalia > Artiodactyla > Phocoenidae > Neophocaena > Neophocaena asiaeorientalis. The sequence continues at coordinate 6,808,904 of NW_020175053.1, forward strand.
ACTAGAGAAAGACGTGCACAGCAACAAAGAACAAAAGCAGCCAAAAATAAATAAATATTTTTTAAAAAGAAGAAAAATCTCAAATAAACAATCTAACCGGGCTTCCCTGGTGGCACAGTGGTTGGGAATCTGTGTGCCAATGCGGGGGACACGGGTTCAAGCCGTGGTCTGGGAAGATCCCACATGCCGTGGAGCAGCTAAGCCCGTGAGCCACAACTACTGAGCCTGCGCGTCTGGAGCCTCTGCTCTGCAATGGGAGAGGCCGCGACAGTGAGAGGCCTGCACACCGCGATGAAGAGTGGCCCCCGCTTGCCACAAGTGGAGAAAGGCCTCGCACAGAAACGAAGACCCAACACGGCCAAAAATAAATAAATTTATTTATTTATTAAAAAAAAATCTAACCCTACACTTAAAACAACTAGAGAAAGAAGAACAAAGAAAACCCAAAGTCAGTAGAAGGAAAGAAATCATAAAGATCAGAGCAGAAATAAAAGAAATAGAAATGAAGAAAACAAGAGCAAAGAGCAATAAAAGTAAAAGCTGGTTCTTTGAGAAGATAAATAAAATTGATAAACCCTTTTCTAGATTCATCAGGAAAAAAAGGGAGAGGACGCAAATCAATCAAATTAGAGGGGGGACTTCCCTGGTGGCACAGTGGTTAAGAATCTGCCTGCCAATGCAGGGGACACAGGTTCGAGCCCTGGTCTGGGAAGATCCCACATGCTGCGGAGCAACTAAGCCCATGCCCCACAGCTACTGAGCCTGTGCTCTAGAGCCTGCAAGCCACAACTACTGAAGCCCGTGCGCCTAGAGCCCATGCTCTGCAGCAAGAGAAGCCACCGCAATGAGAAGCTTGCGCACCACAACAAAGAGTAGCCCCCTCTCACCATAACTAGGGAGAAAGCCCACATGCAAAAAGGAAGACCCAATGGAGCCAAAAATAAATTAATTAATTTTAAAATAATAATAATAAATAAATAAAATTAGAAATGAAAAAGGAGAAATCACAACTGACACTGCAGAAATACAAAGGATTATAAGAGACTACTACAAACAACTATATGCCAATAAAATGGACAGTCACGAAAAAATGGACAAATTCTTGGAAAGGTACAATTTTCCAAGACTGAACCAGGAAGAATTAGAAAATATAAACAGACCTATCACAAGTAATGAAATTGAAACCATAATTAAAAATCTTCCAGCAAACAAAAGTCCAGGACCAGATGGCTTCAAAGGCGAATTCTATCAAATATTTAGAGAAGAGCTAAAACAGGTCCTTCTCAAACTCTTCCAAAAATTTGCAGAGGGAGAAATACTCCCAAGTTCCTTCTATGAAGCCACCATCACCCTGATACCAAAACCAGAAAAAGATATCACAAAAAAAGAAAATTATAGACCAATATCACTGATGAACATAGATGCAGAAATCTTGAACAAAATACTAGCAAACAGAATCCAACAGCACATTAAAAGGCATACACCATGATCAAGTGGGATTTATCCCAGGGATTGCAAGGATTCTTCAATCAATGTGATACACCACATTAACAAATTAAGGAACAAAAAACCATATGATCATCTCAGTAGATGCAGAAAAAGCTTCTGACAAAATTCAACACTGATTTATGATAAAAACTCTCCAGAAAATGGGCAGAAAGGGAAACTACCTCAACATAATAAAGGCCATATATGGCAAACCCACAGTGAGCATCATACTCAATGGTGAAAAATTGAAAGCATTTCTGCTAGTATCAGGAACCAGACAATGATGTCCACTCTCACCACTCTTATTCAACATAGTTTTGGAAGTCCTAGCCACAGCAATCAGGCAAGAAAAAGAAATAAAAGGAATACATATTGGAAAAGAAGAAGTCAAACTGTCACTATTTGCTGATGACATGATACTATACATAGAAATTCCTAAACATGCCACCAGAAAACTACTAGAACTAATCAATGAATTTGGTCATGTTGTAGGGTACAAAATTAATGCACAGAAATCTCTGGCATTCCTATACACCAACAACAAAAAAATCAGAAAGAGAAATTAAGGAAACATTCCCATTTACCATTGCAACAAAAAGAATAAAATACCTAGGAATAAACCTAAGGAGGCGAAATACTTGTACTCAGAAAACTATAAAACACTGATGAAAGAAATCAAACATGACATAAACAGACAGAAAAATATACCATGTGACATAAACAGACAGAAAAATATACCATGTTCTTGGATTGGAAGAATCAATATTGTGAAAATGACTATACTACCCAAAGCAATGTACAGATTCAGTGCAATCCCTATCAAACTACCAATGGCATTCTTCACAGAATTAGAACAAAAAATCTTACAATTCGTATGGAAACACAAAAGACCCCGAATAGCCAAAGGAATCTTGAGAAAGAAAAACGGAGTTGGTGGAATCAGGCTCTCTGACTTCAAACTATACCACAAAGCTACAGTAAGCAAGTCAGTATAGTACTGGCACAAAAACAGAAATATAGATCAATGGTACAGGAAAGAATGCCCAGAGATAAACCCACTCACATATGGGCACCTAATTTATAACCAAGGAGGTAAGAACATACAATGGAGGAGAAAAAGCCTCTTCAATAAATGGTGCTGGGAAAACTGGACAGCTACATGTAAAAGAGTGAAATTAGAACACTCTCTAACACCATACACAAAAATAAAACTCCAAATGGATTAAAGACTTAAAAAGACCAGACACTATAAAACTTTTAGAGGAAAACATAGGAAAAACAGTCTTTGACATAAACCATAGCAAGATCTTGTTTGACCCACCTCCTAGAGTAACAGAAATAAAAATAAAAATAAGCAAATGAGACTTGCTTAATTAAACTTAAAAGCTTTTGCACAGGGCTTCCCTGGTGGCGCAGTGGTTGAAAGTCTGCCTGCCGATGTAGAGGGACACGGGTTCGTGCCCCGGTCCGGGAAGATCCCACGTGCCGCGGAGCGGCTAGGCCCGTGAGCCATGGCCACTGAGCCTGCGCGTCCAGAGCCTGTGCTCCGCAACGGGAGAGGCCACAACAGTGAGAGGCCCGCGTACCGCAAAAAAAAAAAAAAAAAGCTTTTGCACAGCAAAGGAAACCATAAACAAGACAAAAAGACAACCCTCAGAATGGGAGAAAATATTTGCAAATGAAACAACGGACAAAGGATTAATCTCCAAAATATACAAACAGCTCATGGAGCTCAATATCAAAAACACAAACAATCCAGTTAAAAAAATGGCAGAAGACCTAAATAGACATTTCAGCAAGGAAGACATACAGATGGCCAAGAGGCACATGAAAATATACTCAACATCACTAATTATTAGAGAAATGCAACTCAAAACTACAAATGAGATATCACCTCACATGAGTCAGAATGGCCATTATCAAAAAAGCTAGAAACATTAAATGCTGGAAAGGGTGTGGTGAAAAGGGAACCCTCCTACACTGTTGGTGGGAATGTAAATTGATACAACCACTATGGAAAAAAGTATGGAGGTTCCTTAAAAAACTAAAAATAGAACTACTATATGACCCAGCAATCCCACTGCAGGGTATATACCCTGATAAAACCATAATTCAAAAAGAGACATGCACCACAATGTTCATTGCAGCACTATTTACAATAGCAAGGACATGGAACCAACCTAGATGTCCATCGACAGATGAATGGATAAAGAAGACGTGGCACATATATACGATGGAATATTCAGCCATAAAAAGAAAGGAAATTGAGTTATTTGTAGTGGGGTAGGTGGACCTAGAGTCTGTCATACAGAGTGAAGTAAGTCAGAAAGAGGAAAACAAATACCATATGCTAATGCATATATATGGAATCTAAAAAAAAAGGTACTGATGAACCTAGTTGCAGGGCAGGAATAAAGAGGTAGACATAGAGAATGGACTTGATGACATGGGGTGGGAAGGCAAAGCTGGGGCGAAGTGAGAGTAGCATCGACTTTTATACACTACCAAGTGTAAAACAGTTGGCTGGTGGGAAGCAGCAGCATAGCACAGGGAGATTGGCTCGGTGCTTTGCGATGACCTAGAGGGGTGGGATAGGGAGGATGGGAGGGAGGCTCAAGAGGGAGGGGATATGGGGACATGTGTATGCATATGGCTGATTAGCTTTGTTGTGCAACAGAAACTAACACGGTATTGTGAAGCAATTATACTCCAATAGAGATCTATTTAAAAAAATGTTCCTTTAAAAAAAAAAAAACCTACGTCTGATCAGAACCCCCTCTGCCCTCACCCTCCAACCCAAGGGCTCCTCTCCACTCCCTGCAGAGCCTGGGCTCTGGGCCTGCCCCCAGGGACACGCCCCCTCCTGCCCATCATGCCAACAGCTTCCTGCCTCAGGGCCAGTGTGTGTCCTGCTCCTTGATCCTCAGGTCACAGGTCACTGCCACCACCAACCCTGCCTCGCCTCCGGCCCCCAAGAAGGTGTAAAGGGGAAAACTCAGTGTGTTCCTTCCTGTGTAGGAAAAAACCCAGTTGTTCCCGACTTGTCTTTCTTCCCTGTGTTTTCCCTTCCCTTCACAGACAACACTTCACTTCTGACGCTTCTGGTCACCAAATGCGTGGAGGATTTTCCCCATGATAACAATTAAGTTTCCGACCCCAGTAGGGTGTCTGAGGATGATTCGACTGCATTCTGACACTGTCTACCCCAGGGTGGCATCACACCCCACAGGTTGAGGGATCAGGCCCACAAGAACATTCCCCCCGCCATGTCCCCGACCCCCTTCAGAAGCCTGGGTTTCTGACCGAATTAGAATTTCCCACGACCCTCTCCTCAGGATCGATTAACTTCTCAATTTTGAAAAGCGAGGGTCTTAGTGTAAGGCCCCTGGATGCCACGGCCCCTCCTGCCCTGGACTGCACAGGGCACTCGCTCCCTTCTTCGAGCTGGATAGCCGCTCAGTACCTGCCACCCTGGCCTTGGGTCCCCACCCAGCAAGGCCTGGGAGTGAGCAGCCACATTTTCCAGCCCTGTGGCGTCCCACCCTTGTCCTTGTTTCTGTGCCCATAGCACCCGGGGCCTCACCATGGAGGTTCCCAGCCAAGCCCAGTAGGGGTCTCACCTTCCCAGAACTCCAGGACCCTCAGGGTAGCCGCCTCTCTACCCATTAT
>NW_020175053.1:6814105-6814896 GCF_003031525.2 Neophocaena asiaeorientalis asiaeorientalis
CACTCTACCCCACCCCATCCCCCCTCTGCCAGGAGAAAGGGCCAGGGGCCGAGTGCAGGAGCTGGGCCTTCCTGAGGGCCCCTTCCCTCCAGTTCTGGGTGGTCCCAAGCAAAGGAAGACATCTTCCTAGCAAAGAGAAATGGACCCACTCCCATCCCTGGGGATGGGGCAACTGGTAGGTCAAGTGTCAGGACCCAGCAGGTGCCCGTGGGGCCCTGTCCCTCTCACACAGAGGTCACTCACCCTTAATGTTCCACACTTACCCAACCTAAACTCTCCACACTCACCTACCAGGCGTGCGCACACACACATCACACACCTCACACACACACACACACCACACATACCACACACCACACACATCACACACACCACACATATCACACACATCACACCACACACAGACACACACAACACATCACACACACACAACACACATCACACACACACCACACACATCACACACACACCCCGAGATGCAAGCGCTTTCCACAGCAATGGGGGAGAGGGGGCGGGGCCAGAGCGCAAGGTCGCTGGCGCCTTAACTACACTTCCCAGAAGACTGTGCTACACGCTCGTCCGTGCTAGACGTCAGAGCGGCTCCGGCCCCGATGCCCTCTGGGAAATGCAGTCTACCCCTGCGCGGCGCAAAAGATCCCGGGAGTTGTAGTGCCCGTCCGGTCTGCGCAGGCGCACGTCTTGCGACGGTCGTCCGAGCTCTTTTGTGGCGGCCGCCGTCTCGTGTGAGGTGGGTGAGCTCGTCCGCGCGTCCGGCCGGCCGTCGGTTCGTC